>NW_011363842.1:12225-27027 GCF_000735185.1 Notothenia coriiceps | reverse complement strand
AGACCCACCGGTGCTCGCGCACGCACACAAAATGGCTCGTGCCACACACACACAGAGCAGAGCTTGAATGAAACACAGAGAGCCAGAAGTAAGCTACTTGTACTCACGAGGCCTATTATGTGCAGAATCCCTCTCGCTTTCAGGTGGTATTGATTGAGTGTCCATACGTGGACGTTTAAGGACTAAAAAACGATCCATTTGTCACTTTGCTGTTAGCAAATAATTTGGCGCTCCAGCTAACAGGAAGTCACTCAAGTGTCACAAAGTAATTTAGCCTATGGGTAGGTCAAAAATCTAATGGGTGCTGGCCATTGGCCTTATCACCTGTGTTGGCTTTATGTTTTTGGTCAAACATTTGTTTGTTTCACATTTGCATTGATGTAATCAATAATCTTTCTAATTTAATTTAATTAAAACAATTTTAAAAAAAAGAAACATTTCTTGGGGGTGCTTAGGGGGTGCTTTGGCAATCCTGGGGGGTGCTTCAGCAGCCGCCCCTGGTGTGTGTGTGTGTGTGTGTGTGTGTGTGTGTGTGTGTGTGTGTGTGTGTGTGTGTGTGTGTGTGTGTGTGTGTCTGACTTTGTGTGTGTCCTGTAAAGAGTCTCTGCTCTTGCCAGTAGTTCACCTTCACATGTGGAACAGTTTATTTATAATCAGGCTCGGGCGACTCTTTGTAGCCGCTCTGTAATGCGCTTTAATTGACAGCGTGTACCTGTATCAGTCCACCTGAGTTAGTCTGTCATAAATGAGGAACACAGATATATCAATTGATGGTTTATAAGATCATGTGGAATTGATATGTTTCACTCTCTGTGTTTCCACTCAATCTGAGTTAAACAGTAAATTGGGGCACAATTCATAACTCTCTCCGTTCTCCCTCACCCACCCTGGGTGTTTAATTCCCATGCCAAAGCAGGCCCAAAACAACAAGAAATTCTTTGGCCGGGCGTTCTTTACCACAGCTCCACCACAGAGAGTGAAGCTCCACCCTCTCATGAAATCAGTGATGAGAGAGTCACAGAGAAACAGGAGGACAGGGCTGTCCTCATATAACTCCCTGACGGGGTCACAGAGACACCACGAGTCCTCCGGAGAGACGGAGAAGGTGAGACGCTGAGATCCTCAGAAACTCCTGAGAGGTTTGTGCTCCTCACGGAGGACACAGAGTGCTTATGGTGCGGGCTACAGTGAGACTGAGCAGGTCATGTGTGTCTGTTGATGGAAAGGGTTAATTGCACCCATGTTGTGGCTGACTGTTCTCGAGCAGGCTGGCTACAGTCAGGCTGGCAAAGGGAACAGAGAGACCCTTTATAATTCAGTTCTACTGATTGAAATCATTGCATGACTATGAAGACAGACAGAAAGCATGTTGTGTTTCTCTCTCTTCAGCTCTCGCTTCTTGCTCTTTGTTGTCTTGGTTTTTATTCCCGGTTTGAAATGTACTTTTGAGCGATTTCAGGTTTGGCTGCTGGTGTTTTTTAATGAATTGTTGTTATTGATTAGACTTTAGGTGAGTTGCTGTGCTCTCTATAGGCCAGACTTTAATTCTAGTATCTAACCCCTCCTCCTTCTCTTCCCTTCCTTTCTACAGTCAGCTCCTGTTTGAGTTTTGGTCACGTGACTCCTCCCTGGTCAGCATCCCTCTCACCTCTCTGCAGCCTGACAACAGCTGAGAGGGGCTGGATGGCAGAAGCCCATTTCAAACTCATTGCAGGCCTCTGACGAAGACCACTCGGAAGGAGGAAACACGCAAGAGAGTCAGAGCAAAGTCACCTCAACAACCAGAAGCACTTTTCACGATGGCAACCAACAGGGAGCACCAAATGCGTCACATGACCGGCTTCCCTCGCACTATGTACCCGTTCACCTTTAACTCCATGCGGAGCCACTCCCCCTACGACCTGCTGGCCAGCAGCCACCTCTTCGGACGCTTTGGGGCAGACCTTCCCAAAGAGATGGCTGCATTGTGTGAGTAATAAAACAATAACTCAGTATTTGTTACACAACTTACACAAACAACCTGGGGCTATGCATCACTTATATTATTTATAAACGTGTTGTGTATAGCTCTGACACATTCACAACAAGATTTGGTGTATTTATTCTTTCAAAATCACATGAAGATGGACAAAGATGCTTCTAACTAAAAAAATACCATCATATTCAGACCTACAGCCCAAAAATAAATTGTCCCAGTCAGCTTTATTCAGATTGAATAGAAAATGTGGTAAAACAATTGAATATAATGATGAGGCTCAAATTGTTCCATGGTTCAATCAGGAAGCAAGAAATCCTGATTCCACACTGTTGCACATGACGAGATAGTGTGCCGGATGTCCGCGTCATGACAGCCCTGCCCTGTGGAAAACAGTGGAGACAGTTTTGTCTTCAGGGTCAATTGAGGTTATAATCAGGCCAAAAATCACGCAGAGAGGAGAAGAGAGGAGAAGAGAGGAGAGCAGTGTAACATGGTCCCGGGTGTAATGTGCTTCTTTCCATAGAATCTAAATCTTTAAAATCATCCTTTGAACCGAGACACAGGCATTTTCTCAAAAGAAGATGAAAGTTGTTTATTTCAACTTGCAAACGCAGTGTGTTTGAATAGAGGGCACATTGAGTCACAGGGGGCGCTGTTGCACTTCACAGTGACACACACAGACCCAGAGAGTCGGGCAAACACTAACAACATTGTCAGTGTTTAGAAAATGAAGTTGATTTGAAGAGAGGAGGACACATTCTCCTTTAATTACCCTAATTCATTTCCTGAAGAAGCTTTAACTCATCTCCTTATTTTTATTCTTTTCTCTTATCTTCAGTATAATTATATTACTCTGACATTACAGGATTGAAGCGCAATGTTTTATGAATCTGCATTCAGATAATTATAACCCTTTCACTACTCATGTTTACTTCCCTGTAATGCTTGTGTTGTAGCAATGTGAAGTTATAAGTATAAATAAGAAAACCTTGCCTCAATTAGTAATAAAGCATGAAAGAAACAACAGACAGAAGTCATAAAACTTCATTGAAATCAACCATAAGAGTTCATACAGTTACTATTAATTAGTATAAGAGACACATATTGACAAAGGTGTATTCTTAGACCTGATCATACAATCATTGTTGACAGTGTTTGGTTTGTTTGCACTCCACTCTCTTTCTGGGAATATTCAACATTAATATAGAAAAAAATGTAAGGATAACAAAGAGAGTATTTCCTCCACAGATCAGCTTTTGTTCATTCAAAGTAAATGCATGCAGGTACCCGAAGCTTAAACTCATCATTGTGTTAATATAAATGCTACTATTCCCAAGTTAGTTAGTCTCTACATTTGACTGCTGTACAGACGTTGAAGTCATTTCAAAAGTTAGGCAGAATAGCTCGTATCCTTATTAATCTCTATTCCGATCTTTATACTAGGCTGCGAAGTGTCCGTCAAACACTTACACAGTATCTCTCCTCCTGTACACTGACACCTGTTGCTGAACACTGCTGTCAATCAGTGTGTGTATGAGCGTGTCTCATTGTGTGCACATAATGTGTTCATTGAGCGGCTGATATCTGTTTATTTAGAGACTCGGGTGTAGCACGCACCATGTCATACATCTTTGGCATGTTGCCCCTGGGAGTATTTCACACATTTACAGACAGAGACAGAAAGATGTGAGGGGCCGATTATGTCAGTCAGGATCGACAGCAATACAGATGGGCATGCGTGAAAAAACAAGAGGCCTTAAAAACGTTCGGGTAGATATCTCAGTCACAGTTCTTTCTAAGGTTGTCTTTATTTCATTGGTCATGGAATAGTGAATTGTGATAAAAAAACATTTGAGTAATTAGACCACCAGCATTGGTTGAGTAATCAAAACTTTAGTTTAAAGTTTAATTCTGAAAAGAGAAAAGTCCTTAAATGAGGCTTGTGAACAAGGCCCTGCCGTCAAATACCACCAGTGAACACTTTAATCTACAGTGCACATTTATAAACTGTGTATTCATTTACTGATCAACTACTTTTCTACATATCGAGATTTCTCTGTTTAGCACATTTATCTCTGATCCTCTAAAATGTTAATGCAAGTCAAATAATAATTCTTGAAATAATTTGAATAATAAAAAATGCCCTGATGGTTTCTAGGATTGTACATTTTCATAGGATTTGTTGAAGAGGGAAAACAAGCTTGCTAACTGACAGTGAACACTAAGTCACTAAGTCATCTAAACTTGGCAACCTGGATTTCACTTACCGTTCATAGACTCTATATGTTACAGATGCCAGCGATTTTGGCCTGGGTGCCCAACAAACATGTTAGGGAAGTGAGCACGGCATCGCAGGAATTATTCAACCAAAGAAGAGCAATGTTTGGCAGTAGTATATACCTGGTGGGCAGGACCTTCACTGTTGTCACACAACCGTCATCTCTGGTTTTTCAAAACTAATAAACGCAATGCTTGTCTGATCTGATCCGCTGTATGAGTTCACCTTCACCATGGAGTATTAAAAAGGGAAATATAGTAAAGCCCTGTGTAAGCTCATTTTGACAACACCAACCTTTAGTTCCTCACTTGAGCTTCAGTCCAGCCTGCCAAGTGATACATGTACTAAAACCTCCACATATCCAAGGAGACCATCTGGAAACAGGACAACCCTAGCATTCAGGAACTGCATGAGACCAAACTAATTCTCAGATCCTTTGTGGTTTCCGCTCTGAATTGACTAACACTCTTGAGCCTTGGTCATAATGAGGGTAAGGAGCTGACACATTTATCTATCAGCTACATTTCAAGAAATAGCTTTATTAACTCTGTAGACATCTCTGTATGTTGTGGTGTTTAGCCAACAATGGTTTCTAGTCCTGATTATTTTTACAGGAGGAAGACTAACCATGAAAATAATGAATCCATTATTTACCATCAAGTGAAGCTGCAGTAAATTACTTACCTCTCATTAGTGCAAAGTGAACACAATGATACCAAATTACTATAGAAGTTTAAGGGGGATTTGCCAATTAATACAAACCAGGTCCTAATCAGTGTGAGTGGAAGACTGGACTTTGTTCTCTAATGAGATGAAACTACACACATCCCTGGACTTGCAATGAGTGGATATCCACATCAAAAGCTCCCTGCTGTGTATTCAATCACACAGTAAGTCCTGCCCTCTTTTCCTAATAGCAGTGGGAACTGGGAATTAAGGCCCAGACGCACAAAACCGACATCAAAGAACTAGTGATGACGTAGGCCGACTGTTGCTGTGCCTCACGATGCCGGCCAAAAAGTTGGACTTGGACACAAAGCAAAGATTATAGCCAACAGCCAACAACTACGCACGTTGGGTGCATGGAAATGAGTAAATAACTCCAGCTGGCAGCTGTAGTTTGTTTTTGTCATACACAGACGGAAACCAGAAAAAAAGTAGTGCTGTAGATCAACAAGCCCTTGATCCTTTTTGACACTGCTCTCACTCACCATTTAGCATCATTCAGGACGGTCCTCTCACTGTCAATGTATCTAAGTAATGCAGGAAAATGAAAATGTAGTCGAGCTGAACAGCCAATCAGAGTGATGTAGGCCGAAACAGAAGTTTGCATCTCAAGGGAGTTAATTGACTAAAAGCCAATGGGATTTTTCCATTGGATTTCCGTATATTGCAGAAATAAGTTCTGTAGCAAACACACATTGATGACAATTACCTCATTTTGTTCGGCAGGATAATCTCCAAACAATAACACCACTGTGTAGCATAAATACAAGCAGCAGAAATAGAAACAAACTCACGGGCTCTGATTCAAATCTCTGCAGCTTGTGTTAACCACAGACCATCTAACTGCAAACACAGAGAAATCACCGTTGACTTTGAGACAAGGCAACCGGATGTGGTAACATTACAAGTCATTTCTGGGTTTTATGACTTATTCCTGCACCACTCTATAGACTGAAAAGCAGCCGACAGTGTCCAACTATAGCCCAAATGCTGAACACACCGCAAAAACAATGTGTCATATCCTTTATATATACAGTCTATGGTCATATCCCAACTAACAGCCCTAAATTGTTTGTCAGGATGGACTTTAGTATAAGAGCGCCCAAGGAACTCTTTATGGTCAAAGCTCTTATGCCCAGTGCTTCCTGGTAATACTATAAATACATGTGAGTGCAAGTAAATATTTCCCCACCAGTTTTTTTGAACAATATATTCATTTTTTCATGACATTAGGATAAAAATTCTGTTTACATTGGAATAGTTGTTTGGTTATGAAAAGGAAGAAAGTTCACTGTAGTGAACACGAGGAAAAGTGTATTTTTCCACAACGAACACAATGTCCTTTCGTAATTTCTGTACTAGTCACATCTTGTTCTTTGTAATGGTGGGTGTGTGTGTGTGTGTGTGTGTGATATTAGTAACTTGAACCTAAAGGCACAGAGCTAGGCTTGTGTGTTTTTCTTTGTGTCTTTCATCACAGGCACTCTGTTTAAGCACATACACACATAATTGTTCNCCTGGGGTCATATTTCTCCCGCATTTCTCCCGATTTCTGACAAAATCAGAAACAATGGTGTAGCTGTATTAAAGTCCGAGTGGAAACAGTCCTGAGTAAATCTGATTTTGTCAGAAATCGGGAGAAATGCGGGAGAAATATGACCCCAGGAGGAAACCGGGAGAGGGCAATGAAATCGGGAGTCTCCCGCGAAAATCGGGAGGGTTAACAAGTATGAGTTGCAGTAGAAAATTCAACTGTAGCGCTGGTGCATTAATGGGAAACCCTTAAAGTTTGAGCACCCTCTATGAAACGTCAAGCTACCCCACAGCACCCCCTAGAGAAAATCTCTGGCGCCGCCACTGACACACACACACACACACACACACACACACACACACACACACACACACACACACACACACACACACACACACACACACACACACACACACACACACACTCAGAAGATTCAGTTTTAGATTATTAAAGCAAAATGTAATCAACAAACTATGTACTGTATATTATTACAGGTTAAGAAAAATGTTGTATACATTAACAAGCCACCCAGCAGTATGTAGCAAAACAAATAATCTCCTACTTTACCAATAAAGAGTGATGAACACATTGATTATGATCTATTATATAAATAAGGCCTTTATGATACTAAAATCAACCGTTATGCTAAATTAGTACTTTTGAGATTTCTCCATCAATAATACAATTGAGATGAATAAATGCTAGTAAGTAGTACTCACATAATCACAACATTGAAATAGTTTTTATCCTAGTTTGACTCTGTAATCCACAAACTTCTCTGTTGGCAGATATCTTCAGTAGAAATGACCTCCAATCAAAAGTGTTTACAACAATCCACCACAATTGTATTCGGTGGGCCTTTAAAGGCGCTGGACGCACATACCCTAAACGGTTTTGGAGGGCTCAGTACCACCTGGCCTTAATGAAAAAAATTGGTTGATCAAAACATGCTTTATTTGGAAACGTTAGCTGCGGCACCTCATTAAAAAGCTCAAACCATAAGAGTGTGCTCCAGAGTTCATCACTCCACATGCAAAGTGTTTGTTTTTAAAGTTTGGGAAACTAAGCTTTTCATACAAAGGATTCATTTTTTTTTTCTTCGTATATCTTTATTGAACTTTTCTAACATATGCATTCACTTGTCACAACCCGTCCCCAATCTACAACATTTAAAAGCACTATACCAATGAAAAAATGTATATAAGCAAAGCAACAACAACCAAACAAAATACCATAAAAATCCTCTTAGCCTCATAGGGGGTCAGGGAACCTATACTTAAGGTTTGGATACATCGCTTTATTCAAAGTAGAAGCTTCAAGGCGTTCAAAATTTCTTCACTGAGCCCAACAAGGAGAGTTTAAGTTGTTACAGCTTGGGATGTGCTATTTAGGTTTCCATCTAATTACAGTTCAATGGCAGATTTCCAGGGACAAGCCGTCGTTCATACATGGGTGCTGAGTGGCTCCCTTTTCAGGACATTTTGCTCCTTATTAATGCCACGTCATGCACATGACATCTTTTCTTATTATATCAGGGAATTTAAAATATACAAAACATATATTTTAAATTACACTTATCAGTTGCCAGTTTATAGGTACCTATATGTTGAAATTAATGCAGTCCTACACGACGGCACTGAAATCAATTCTACCATTATGAAGATGCAAATGTTGAGCTTTTTAAGAAATGTTAATAGAGGTGTTGATTTAACTTGAAGGCTGCAGTTTGTGGTGCAGTTGAATTGTTTGGCACCACACTCAGGGGTGTTTCCGATATTTAGTCTACCCTGACTGATATAAATGGCTCAGAGAAGACATAGAACAATCATCTTTATCTGTGCTACTATTATTAGAATTCAATTCTTGAACATCCTTAAGTTGTACACATTCAGAACATACTACCAATTCAGACAAAGCAACAGTCAGCGCAGTGAGTGCTGTTTTGAAAGTCATATTTCCCGTATTGACATATTTTCTATAACTGCTTGGCTCTGCTGCGGTTTTTCTTCACTGCGAAGGCCAGAGTCCTTGCGACTATTTTAACAAAGATCTTTTGTGTTTGAGGATCAGAAAATGTCAAACAAAGGTTGGACAAAAAAGTGTGTAATAAAAAAGTTATTACACTCATGGAGTGGAATGGTAACATTTTGCAAAACATTTGCAAAACATATGCATGCACATGCCTGTCTAAAAGCAGAACACAGAAACATACAAGCACGGACGTGCAGGCTGCAGAAGTGAACATACACAGATGTTCAGTGACTTTAATCATGCTCATGGGCAAGTAATCAGTGGAAAACACACGGCGTTCACACATGCTTAAGCACCATTGAAAGCTGCAATTGACCTTGAAGAATGAAGGAGTAAATATAGGACGGAGGATCCTTCCACAGATGCAGCGTTTGAGTCATTCCACCATAAGTTGCCTCTTTAACCAATCAAATTGAAAGACCAAAATCACCAGTATGAAAGCCAGATGTAGAAAAAGATCAGGAAGAAGGAAAAATACAGTTTATAAAGTTGAAAAAAGATGGATGGAAACAGAGCAAAAGAGAGGGAGGGGAAGCATTTCAAACATCTGGCAGCCCATGTGTAAGAAGTGAGCAGAGTCCTATTAATTAGAGCCATACTGGAATCTGGATTAATAAGAGAAAAAGCGCGCTGTGCTAAAGAGGACGAAGACAAAAAAAACTTTTCTGGTTTCATATAACATACATAAAAATAAAGCAGTGGTTTTATTTCTACTAATAAACTATGAAATAATGTGTGCCCAAGCCAAGGAATGGTTTCTTTCTCTCTAATGAGTAACACTCCCGCCCTCTCTCTCTCCCTCAGGGGGAATACACCTTGGGTAGGGCAACAAAAGCAGGGCTGTATCTCCGGGCCTCCAGGCCTCAATGCTACTTTTATGAGACCTGGCTGGGTCAGGTCAGACTGGGTCACCTGGTACTGGTGCTGCTGGCACACTCACACACCAACACAGGCACTCACACACACAACCGACTCACCCCTCTCACAGACTATGGGGATTAAAAACAGCTTTAGTGCAAAAACGTTGGGGATTTCCACACCACTGTTTTTTTTCTTCCAACAAGCCACTTTATTCTTTGATCAAACTATGGAGCCTCCTCATTGTGGCCGGCGTATTGTGCAGCTGATGTAACTATCTTTCCATTGTGAACTGTTGAAATTACAAAAACTTTTTTATTGAATAACATTTTTAAAGTTCTTATTAGTAGCATCATCTGGACTTAGTTACCCTGGGTGTAAATGTGACTCAACTTTATAGTTTTTCCAACCCAGATCCGCTTGAGTTTATAGTTATGAAACTACAGACACACGCACACACACACACACACACACACACACACACACACACACACACACACACACACACACACACACACACACACACACACACACACACACACACACACACACACACACACACACACACACACACACACACACACACACACACACACACACGGACACACACACACACACGCTAAGCTGGTTGTCATTACATGTGAATACGACCAGACTAGTTTTTTATGCAACTTCTTTTCTTCTTTTCGCACACTTTGACTTTGGTGTATGTAACAGCATTTGAAAAATAATAGAATTGGCGGTAGTAAAAATGTAGCTTAAAGAAATGTTAACATTATAGAGGTTAACAGCTTTTTTTAAATCATATATTCATCAATCTTTGGTGTATTGAGAATTTTGATTCAATTTTTCGGTTGCTTCTTTTTTCCGCACATTATAGAAAAATGTCCTGTTGGTGTGGAGATAATGTGGTGCAGCATTTTTCTTAGAAATAAATGACTGTGGACTTTAAATGTCTACTGAAATTAAACATCATTTTCAGTTTTATGGTATAATGAGTCCACTTTTAGGGCTAAGAAATGTGTGGTAACGTCTATCTGTCTTTCAGAATCAGTTAGTGAAAAAATTGATCAGGGTGTGTAAAAGTACAACACAACATGTGTTATACTTTACAACTGCCACTCTTAACTTTTTTCTGTAAAATATATACTTGGGAAAATCTTATAATATTAGTTATTAGGCTTTTTAGTTGGAATATAAAAGCAGTCAATCTGAGAAGTGCAGAGTAAAGTTCTAAAACCAACAATTTTGCTTAGTCCATTTCACTGGATATTAAAGTATTATTTTAAAGACCAAGTAACAGTATCCATATAAAAGTACTAATAGCTCCTAGTTTCCTGCTTTCGTTCTTACTGCTTGGCTTCACAGTGGGAGCAAAAAACATCTGTATTGATCTTGCATGGTGGCCATCAGTACTTACGCACATGTCAACGTGCATGAGCCTGTTTTGACGATTCTTTTGCTCTTTAAATGCACTAAAACCCACTTTTTCTTCTACTGGCATCCCCTGATTCAGCCTGTTTCTCTGAACAGTCTCAGTCTCTACTTTCTTTTGGTCTCACTCCTGCATCAAAGCCACAAATATGGCTTTCTTGCTCTAATTTTTACTGAAATATCAAAGTAACCTCTCTTCTTCGTAACAGAATAATTAGCGTTGTTGGTCTATATTCACAAGACAACCGGTTGTATTGTTTGTCAGTGATTGGCTGGTTCCTCCTGTCCTGTTATGAACTGTGTGATAAACTGAATCTGAGACTAGAGAGTTAATAAACAAGGACAATGATTGTAAGGTAATCATGTTAAGCCGTATTTAAATCAACAATTGGTATTTCTGTGGTTTGATTTTTGTTGTCAACTGACTGTATGCTCTCAAGAATAAAGGCAAAATAACCAAAATGTATTATTGTTTGCATTTCTTCATCAATAAAACCGTAACGCTATATTAAACATAAAGGACCACAATGGGACAGTTTTCAACGTGTCACAACTACTAAGGGGTACAAGCTACAAATTCAGTCAGAAGCTTTTAGGTACATAGGAAAATAAAATAAATTAAAGGGTATATAGTAATGTTTTCATATTTTTCATTACATTTAAACGATATTAAGAGACTCCAAATGTACAAGAAATCAGGAACTGGGCTCCACATCACATATTGATGTTCTCATTTTGTATAATCATGCATTACCCTCACTGTTAGCATATCCAATGGATTACATGATAAAGTTTTTTTTCTCTATACCTAAAAGTTCACGTTAGTGAGAGTGCTCAGAAAAAACAACTGTCTGATGATAGACCCACTTTAATCTATTGGAATGAGAACAGGCCCCAGGATCCGAAAATGTTCCCATAAGTAAATAAAAAAACACAAAACATGTTTTGTTTTTTTCTTTTCCCAACTCATCTTTCTTTTTTCAAACTGTGTGGGTTCAACCCAGAGCGATGTGAGTCAGCTGGAAAATAGGCGGGTATTTAACGGTAAAGTACAGACTGTGTTTTTTAATGTGTTGGTTTTGTTTTTCTTGTGTTGTTTTTGAGTGTGGACATGAGCTCTGCTAATCTGCTGTTCTTTATCCTTTTTTCAGACATCTATTTGCTTTTGTAATTTTGAACACAATAATTAGCCAGGTTTGACTTGACCCAAAAACACAAAAGTGTTCCTTAATTAGATAAAATATTTGTGTTTGAAATCACATATTATTCACTTAAGACACAGAGTAAACTAAAAGGCAGAGTCTAAGTGGATATGAAGGTTAGAAACTCCCCAAAAAGCAGCCAAGCGCAAGGAAAATATGACTTAAGCTGGGACAATTAGCTGTAAAGCATAAAACCAAAATCAAATCCGGCATAATCTGAGAAAATGCAGCCAGGGAACATCAGAAGTGAACACACTGAGTAGAAAATGCACATACTGACACATAGAAACCATTACAGAGACACAGAGTCACACACACACACACACACACACACACACACACACACACACACACACACACACACACACACACAGGCATCATCACCCACAAACAACTTAATTAGATTTTCCAACAAATGACCAGACTATATTTTATGTCAAACTGACATGTAAAAATGTCTTTTGAGGAATACAAATATTGCTGGGATATAAACCATCCGAGCCTGACAGCAATCCTAACCACAAAATGTTTCTGGCTGTGGCAAATGCATATTTTCATTTTATGCAAGCTATTATGTAGTTAACTTAGTCAAGATCGTATGCACAGATGTATACATTAGCCCTGAAAACAACATTTGATATCTATTATTGTCTCGGAGACCTCTTTCAGGATAATGGCCAGACATTCATTTCATGGAAATTATTTCCAGTAAATGGAATCTGATCTCCCTTCAATAATGTATAGAGACAAAATACATGTTTCAAGTTTGTTGGGGGAAAAGTTTATAATCCATTTGGTCCCTGTGACGTCTCAACACCACAATAGTTCCACATTTTGGGATGTATTTGTATAATTTCTTACTCATTGTTCAAAATGATCTACTTTGCTTCCTTGGGTCCATCATTTTAAAGATAAGGTAAGGTATAATAACAGATAATAGCTTTACCACTGCACAGGTTTAGACTGTCCAACATACTTGGAATAACACAGTGTGAATTATGTGTTAGCAATGCTAATGAGGATGATGTTGATGATAGCAATGCTTCATAAAACACACAATGTTGTCATTATGTGGAGCCAACCCTGTGGGCTGCCGGGGGTCCGCAGGTCAGAGCCGGGGTCAGCTCCTGTCGCTCGGGGCTCAGAGCCAGGCCATGGGTCAGGCCTAATTGAGGCATTTGGTAGGCAGCTTTTCATTTGGTATTAAAGTAAAAAGTGTGTCCAAAGATGGCCTGAACCCCCCACCGCTTACAGACACACACACATTCAAAACCTGTGCCTTCTGTTCCTGAAGACAGAGGATTACAAGTGTGTTTTAGAGGACTTTGTAGCCTGTACTGAAGAGCTGCCCCGGGCCGAGATTAAACACACTCTTCAGACACACTGAGACACATTCAGCTTTACATTCTGAAAAAGTGCTGAGACAGCAATAATGAGTGTTACTAGCTACTACCAAATAATCTCTGAAGCCAATTGGGCACGTCAAACCAAACCACAGCCAGAGCATGTCTCTCAAAATAACTCTGTGAATGATATGTAATTCTGCAGAACAAGAAAACATTTGTGTCTTCTGCTCTCAAAAAAACATGTAGCAAATACTTGCTTCTTTGTTTTGGAAGTTCCAAGTTTCCATGTATGCGCATGAGAACAACCCTGTACAAAATCAAACTCAGCTGACACGGACTAGCAAAGAAGGAGTTTTTTTTTAATATTGAGGAAATAGAGAAGAAAGAAGTCAGTGAGACGAAGAGAAAGAGAAATAAAGAGGGAGTGGAGCCAGACAGCCTCCTCAGCCTGAGGGGTTGTCCTTTTTTTTGAAAAGTGTAGAGAACAAAGATGTGATTGCAATGCAGTTAAAGGAGTTACATCCAACATAGCCAAACCCATGCACACATTGCACACGTTTCTTCTCCAAATGATGAAACCAAAGGGGAAAAAATGTGACTTAACCAAGAGCAGATGCATCCACCATGAATGTAACATTTTAAAAGCTGAAAAAGGGCTGACCTGGGATCAGAGAGACAGAGTTCACTCAGTAGCTGGCAACCTGTGGACGTCCTCGAACAGAAGGAATGACCAAGTGAGGGAAAGCATAGTAAAATCAAGAGAAGAAGACGAAGAAGAAGACGAAGAAGAAGAAGAAGAAGAAGAAGAAGAAGAAGAAGAAGAAGAAGAAGAAGAAGAAGAAGAAGAAGAAGAAGAAGAAGAAGAAGAAGAGGAAGAAGAGCTATACTTAGCGAGTCCTTCACTGCTCTCCAGAATGTTATCTCTATGTTTTGTTTACACCCAGCTGTTTATAGCTCGTGTACCTATTCCTGTCGACGTGTTGATGAGCATTCCTCCAGACATCAAGGAAAATTAATCGGAAATAGATTTGTCAAGAGTTTGCAGAGGGCCTCGCATTGGAGCGCATGGGGAAGAGCGGCATGCTCAGCAATATGGTGTGAGCGGACAGAGGAGGGCAGCTCGGATCAGCTGGGGGGAAGCACTCAGCTCATAAGCAGCATCTTAATCACAATCATAAATCAATCAAGTATTTTTACAGCAAATGTCGCACAAAGGATGGTATTTGAAATGATTCACCGACAGTAAAAAAACAAAAGCAAATGGGGATCAGCAAGTTCATTACAGACACACACACACACACACACACACACACACACACACACACACACACACACACACACACACACACACACACACACACACACACACACACACACACACACACACACACGTCTACGTATACTACGTACTATAG
>NW_011363842.1:0-10767 GCF_000735185.1 Notothenia coriiceps | reverse complement strand
TCTCTCTCACACACACAGACACACACACATACACACTCTATATCTCTCTCTCTCGCACACACACACACACACACACACACACACACACACACACACACACACACACACACACACACACACACACACACACACACACACACACACACACACACACACTAATGAAACAGTCATTAACTCACACACATGCTGCGGAGGGCTGCACACCTTTGGGGATATCAGTGTCAGCCCTTGGCTTTCGCTCCGTGTTTACAATGCCTTGACTTTGGGGCCCTGGCCAACAAATGTGGGGACCTGGGGCCAATCCAGGGCCACTCAGTGCTTTACTGTTCCCGATGGGAAAGAAATACACCCAGCATCAGTGCCTCGGGACGATTAAAACAGTGATTTAAAACTGGAAAAGTCAAATGTAACAAAATGAATAATTTATACGCCTACAAACAGACTAATCACATGTAAAACTTTACAATTAAACTTGTTTACAGTTACATAAATTGCAACAAACAAGAGAAATAAAGTGCAACAAAGAAGAATAGAGTGCAAAATATTATGAACACATCACATCTCCAGTTTAGATACCATCTATGAAAACCATGCAGAGCCTGGTATATATGTTAGATGACTTCATTAAATCTCCAACATGCAAACGACCATGAGCTGTTTTCCATCTCTCCCAGCCCGAGAATTACAAAAGGACCATTCTCTATGCACTTTCCGCACCTTTAAATCAGTTCAAGTGGACTATTTTTCCTCCTACAGGATTTTCCTAAGCAAATAAACCCAGTGGTTTTCTGGTAAGGAAGCATTTAACGGAGATACATTTGATCCGAGATGAGATCAAACCTGGCCGGCCCCTGAAGGGAAGAGTTACCTGCCTCTTCATGTCAGAGATAAAACTGTCTGCTTCTGTCTGACTGACCGGGCTCCGTGTCAGCTCACCGCAGTCAGCGCAGGTCACCTTCCAAAACAAAAGCTTTTTCTCTGTTTAATGAGGTTTAAAAGCAGATATCTGTATTTACACATTTGAACCAAACCAGACTATACATAGCCTTTTATTATCTGTTACCAGTCAAAATAGTTGCATGGGGAAAAGTATACACTTAAAGCTTAAAACTTGAAGATGTCCCCAAAATGTCTGCCTTTATTAACTACACCAAAATATACGCAGTTATATCTTTTTTCTTCACGCCACATAATCACATGATTTACATAAACGTTGGACTAAAGCGTTGCACCATCAAACTGTACAAAGTATCACCATCATTGAACCCAGTTCTTATGATAAAAATATACAAAACATCTGCAAGCAGCAGATCTAAGCCACATGGTGAGGGGGGAATGGATACATCATAATGAATAGCTCTATGCAGTGATACAATGGGTGTGTTTGCTAAAGTAGAACAACATAAATATCTGGAATGGATTGTGTTAGTGTGGGACTTAATGTAAATATGAAACAAACACATTTGTTTAGATGGCACACATACAGACCTGGGGACCGTCCAATCACAGGGCCACGGCTTTAACCATCTGTGTGACTGCCACACTTCTCAGCAACAGTGTCGGCACAGGAGGTGAAAGGTTAGTCGCGTTTGTGTTTCTGTGTCAGTGAAATGTGCAAAGGGGGGGGGGGGGGGGGGATGTAACATCTGGCGAGTGTGAAAGAAGCATTTGTATATTTCTGAGTGACTGTAAATCTGTGGGGCAGTAATCAGCACAACATGTGGATGCACGCTGATGCATGCACACACTCATTCACACATTCACACACATTTTCATTCTCCCCCACTTTTGGTTCTTGCTTAGTGTCAACGAGTGTCAAAGCAGGTTGACTGAGAAAGGAGATTAGGAACATGAGAAGGGTCTCAATGAGGACTGCAGGTAGGATATCGGAGGCCTCTGATAAAGACGGCCGAAAGATGTACAGCAAGGAAGAAAGAACAAAGAAACGAGGAGGAGGAAAAACTAAAGGGGAAAAAAGAGGGGAGCTTTATAACTTTCTGCAGAGCTTGAA
This sequence comes from Notothenia coriiceps, assembly GCF_000735185.1. Taxonomy (NCBI): domain Eukaryota; kingdom Metazoa; phylum Chordata; class Actinopteri; order Perciformes; family Nototheniidae; genus Notothenia; species Notothenia coriiceps. The sequence continues at coordinate 8,756 of NW_011363842.1, read as the reverse complement.
ATGGGGCCCTTTTTGGCAGCGAGCAGCAGAGAAACCGCAGAATGGTGCGACTGGGTTTGAGGGGTGGAGGAGGGGGCTGAGGAAAGGACAAGGAAGAAGGAGAGAGCGGAGAGGAGGGAGAAGAAAAGACAGGGTGAAGGAGGAGGGTGCAGACGGCAGGTTTTAATCAGTAACAGGCTGCTGGTAATGAGATCACTATCCCACTGCTCTCAGATTGATGTCATGTGAAGCTCTGTGGTGCACAGAGAGGCATGCCGAGGATGACAGGCATGCATGACTCTCCTGCCCGGGCACACACAAACATACAAGCAAACACAAAGGAACACAAACACAGAGCTCATGTTAAGGCTGCTACATGCCCACAAACCAAGAAACACTAAAGAATTCCACATGCACACAAAGACCCTTTAATGCGCCTCAACTCCCTGCTGTTAATTTTCTTCAAGCTAAAAGAAAAAAGAGCTGACACAAATATAATCACACCCACACATACACCATGAACACGTTTCAGGTCCCAATGCTGCTTTATTTCTTTTCTGCCTCTCAAACGGCTAAGCAGGAACACAAAGAACATACTGTACCAAGTGAGGGTTGGCTAGACCTGTAGGCAAAAAGAGTTGAAGCAAAAGAGACAGGAAAAGCAGAACTGGGGGGGGGTAGAGTAAGAGAGAAAGGGAAAGCAGGGACACTCAGGGTAGCAGTTGTCGGTTTGGGGTTTTAAAGTTTGGCACACGACTTGAGAAATGAGGCAAAGTCTGGGAAAACATATGTGTAAACAAATTAACAGAAAAACTGCAACAAAAACTATTTATTTTAAAGGGGCCAAGGCAAATGTGCATATTGGGTGCTGCGTGGATTAGTGTGTGTGGTTAAGTGTAGAAAGAAAGCGTGCTGGAAACAAAGAGGCGTACATGTGCATCCAATGAACAGTGAATAGTTCTCCTATATAAATGTTCCCCAAAATTCAACCATGATGTCACTATGAACCTGTTGTGAACCCAACTCTGTCAACTACCATTACCGTCTCATGGTCCTCCCCCCCCCACGCATGGCTCTCCATCTCCTTCCACTCTATCCCCATCTTGTTCTTGGGCTTCCACTCTTTATCTTTCGCCATATAATGTTGTCTGGCTGCATTTTCCTTTTTCAATACAAACTGCATGTGCCCCCCCCGTCTCCCCCTCCTCCCCCGTCTCCTCATCCGCCAACCCAACCTCCCCCCAAACACACACAAACTGCTCACAGCCATTTGGAAAGTCTCCGGTATAACAAGGACAGTTTTAATCAGAACAGGCTGGCATATTCTGGCCAAGACCTGCACTTATGGTAATTCAATCAGAAAGCGAGGGGAACGAGGGGGGAGAGAAAAAGTGAAAAAGGGGCACACGGAGGGTAGTAGAGTGTGAGACGGGAAATAAGAAAAACAGAGGGAGGAAAACGGAGACAGTGGGCGGATGGGAGGGTGAGGTAGGGGTTGAGTGGTTGAAGGAGTTTGATCCACATGTGGAAATGATTGTCTAATTACAGCAGATATGTATAAGTGTTACAGCCTGCAGGACAGATGGTGATTGGAGGGCGCAACGCAGATTAAATGATTGGATGGGGTAGAAAATCAAGACGAGTAATTGGACCAGGAGGAGGAGATCCAGGGGGGTGTCATGGTGGCTCCTGCATCATCTCCTTTTTCTTATTCAGCCTCACACACAAGGCCTTTCCCAACTCAAGGGCCGCCCCTAAAACAGCTCTTAAAGCGGGTCTGCCGGCACCTCGTCTGCACAATGAGACAGTCCATGGACATGTTTCTCATCGACTCACACAGACACAAACTTCTGTATCACTTGACCCCTTTAATGGCTAATAGAGTGTAAATGTCAGTTTTAAAGAAATAGTTCAACATTTTGGGAAACACTCTTTTTGTGTTTGAGCCAAGAGCTTCAGCTCCATTTTACTGAGGGGTTATGTGCCTGACTATTTCTTGGCCTGCAACAGTAAGTTCATGGAGTTGCATGGCAACTGGGTAAGACACCAGCCAAGCTCTAGAAATAGTCTGGCATGTAACCCCACCATAAAACAGAAACTTTTGTACACATTAAAAAAACTAAATATAAGGTGTCAATTAGTGAGATTTAGAGTAGGGGGATTTTGTTACATTTGGACAGAGCCAGGCTTTAGGTTGTCTGCCGGTTCTCCTCTAAATGCTAAACTCAGCAACTCCAGCTACAGTTTTTCTGTTACAGACATGAGGTATGTTGTACATTTATGCAAATTACACCAAAGATTGCACAATGACAGAAAATGTGTTAAATTCCCCCAAACAACTCATCACCAAGCACTCTTTGACCTCCCTCTGTCTTTGTTTGTCTCAGTGTAAAAAGGACAGAAAGTGCCAGGATGCAGTGCGGAGGATTGTCCCCATCGGGATAACCTGGCACCTCTTCACAGGACGCCGCCTGTCAACACATGTGAGCGAGTTTGGCAGCGTGCTGCAGCGCATGTCTGCGTTTCAGAAAATGTAAATTCCCTCTGAATGGTAAACAGGGACCAGACATAAGCTGCTGCTAATATCACAGCACCGACCTGGCGTTGGTTTTGTTTATGAAGAGACTTTTATTGTTTCAGATTGTTTCTTAATTGTGACCATTTGACCTATAAGACTTAATACAATATCTCATAGTTATTCATGAATGTGTTTTTTGCTTCTTTTTATTGGGACCAGCTGTTCTTTGTATTTCCATCACTTTTCCCCGCATGCACCAGTGAGGTATAATACTTTCAGCTATAGTCTGCACAAATCCCTTTATTGAAAGGAAAATGTGTTACTAGCCGTTAACACTGCACCAGTGGTAGATTAAAAACATAATAAAAATGTTGTTGTATTAAGTTCCCCCTAATTAATTTATGGATCGCAAATCGTTGACAGATAGCTTGGTAAATATTTCTATAGGATGGGCATTTTGTGTTTTTTTGCAATTACAAATTAAATAGACATACATGTTTAGGACATTTTATTGCCCATTTATTATTAACCAAATGTTATACGATATGTTGATGTGTCTACATGAGCAGTATAATGTATGCATGCAACTCCAGTGACCTCCATCTCTGTTCAAATAAATCCTTTCTCTCCAAGCTGGTCATGCCTACTTTAAAGCTAAATAATGAATTTATGTTTAAGGATCAGAAAGCCCTTTGAGCATGTTAAAAACATATATGTGACCGTTTATATTTGTTCTATAACCTGATTGTCGCAGCTCAAACCATAGTGATGGCGAAGAGAGACAGAGAACGAGAAAAAAATAGGCAACCCCCCAGATTTGGGGTCCTTCAGACATCACCGTACCTCTTCAGTGAAAAGAATGTACCTGCACCTGGACTTAAATACCTGACATCTAATTATTACAGCCCATAGCAACAAGGGAAACACTCTGCTACACAGCCCCATAGACACATATGAACTGACTGGTATTGTAAAGGTTAATTTGCCATTTGCAACTTCACCCATAGTCTCAGTTTTTCCTACGCTACACACCCAGGTGCTGCCTCTACCAACCACTCTCTGCCCTGCTTAGAAATGGCTTTACTCTCACGACACCAGCTGTGTTTCTACCTAGAGGTTGATGTTGGCCCTTATTAACGCCTAGTACTTAAAACAAACTTGAAATGTCAAATCAAAATCCGTTACTTTATCATAATCGCTGTTCTCTTGTCAGTTTTTGGGCCAAATGCCTTCATATTAAATATCCATCACACTGTGTTTAGTAATTGTTTGAACTCACCCCTCGTAACTCTGGAAATATATGATCATCCTGGTCCAGTGGAGCTGTTCCTGCATTTGAGCTGTAATGGAAAGAAAGGAGAACGCTGAGCATCACTTCTCAAAGTAAGTGGAGTCACTATGTATATCCATGTTTAAAGTGCCCAATGTAAGTCGGCCAGGGCGAATTATCCTTTAATCTGTCTGATCAGGCCTTTATACTGAAGGGGCTTTGCAACACACCGCTGTTATAAAGCGTTTAACCCTGGCTTTGAATCCAACCAGGGCTTCATGAGAAGCCATCCCCACAATATGATACTGAAGAATTTAAACAGTCAAAAAGGACAAATATAATTCTTCAAAACTTTTTTAGATAAGTAAAATTAAAGTTAAAATCCTGCTGACATCACGTCAACACAATATAATGTCATGTAACTATCAATATTGAGTGCACCATGGAGGAGCTGTAAGCTAATGGCGTTCTCCAAGGTGTCACTTTGAGCAGTTACAAAACAGAAATTACAAAACAGCAATAAGACTAAAAGAAATCTAGTAAATTCCACGAGCCACAGTATGTTTTGACAAACTTAAAGATACAGGACCCCAGCCCAGTGTGTGCGTAAACTCCAAACAAAGTAACTGAAGCTTTGGTGCTTATATTTCTATAGCCTTACTACTCTAATTAGAGCACCGGTGATAATGTGTCGTACTTCTAATTTAGTCCTCCCTGTATCTGTGGTGATGTAAACACGTACATCCACTACGAAGCAAAAGTGCTGTGCCAGCAAAGTGGTTTCAAAGCCCTTACACATTGTGAGGCCTCTGATTAACTTGAAATAGCCGTCACACCAGACTGAAAACAGGGTCAATCCTTCACATAGACAAGCTCTGCCACCTGGTGGAGAATACATAGTTCTGCGATTTACAATTATACAATGACAGGGGCAGAGTGAGATTCTCCCTAGACCAGCGATTCCCAACATGTGATCCTCCTTAACAACGGTCATTACAGTCCTTGACAGCGGTCTGTACCACTGGATTAACGTGTCACATATTCTGAATTGACCAATCAGAACTTTATTTAGCTTCCGTATTGTTTATTGTTGAATGTGGGCCGCGAACATTTTTTAGATTCTTATGTGGCCACTGGGCCCTGAGTTGATTTAGGTTGGGAACCGCTGCAGTACATACTCAGAAAAACTATGTTCCTAAAAGACAAATAGTAACTAAGTGTTACTATTATAAAAATAGTGAGTGTTACTATTTCTCAAGAACAAACAGCTTCCTCTTTTTTCATTATGCTAAGAAGCAATGCTGTAAAAAAGTCAACAGTACTAAATAATGCCACAGATAACTCTTATGTCCAACCTGATTACCTGATTATGTGTTAAATTAAATGACAACAATGACATACAGTATGTTCAGTGCGCCAGAAGTGAAGCTGCACTGTTCATTTAAACCACAGTGAGGCGATGTTGAATTACTTTTTACATCTTCTGTAGGCTGCACCCTGTTTTCCTTCCAGGGGGTCTGCAGCAAAATGTGATTAATTGATTTATCCAACATTTTATTAGTTCATTCCACTTAAAAACATTTGGGTATTACATGCATGGAACAAAAGGGATTATAGAACATTAGAAGAAGTTATATGCTTAACTAATAGTGCTGCCTTTAAATACAAACTTCCATCAATATAATTAACTTTTATCTACGAGCTCTGGAAAAGGCAGGAGGAAGCGTTGAACAAGAAGCTGAGCTAAACATAATACTAAAAAGCTAATGACACCAATGGTATATCTCATTAAGATAATAAAGGTGTATTGTTATTACTTCTTTATTGTGCCTAAAAGTTATGTAAAAAAGTTAACATGTTTGTTGATAAATTGTCCAGTTTTATTACGTAGTAAAAAGTATGGCACTTTTTGAAAAAAAAAAACTTTTAAAAGAAATGAACATGACTGATTAACCTAATTTTATTTTATTTAGTTAAAAAAAGATGAATAAAGATAAACAGTACCCTTAATTCGAACTGTTTTTCTAATCATGTGCAGAAGTTAATTATTTATGCTTTATCCTTTGGATACAAAGACTTTCCCAAAGGACAGGTGGACGATGAATACATTATGATTTTTGCAGCCTATTTTTGTTGTATTTATGTTGTAGTTGGTCTGGTCGAGTTGGAACTTTAACTATTTCATACACACTGCTGGGTAGTTTTATCTCAAACAATACATACCATTTATAAACTGATCATGTGTTTTTTTTATGTAAAAATCTGAAATTAACTAGTAGGGTAGCCTACCTATAGGTGTTAACTACATGGAGAAAACATACTATATATTTGTCTAAAATGTAGTGGATGGAATTATAAAGTAGCAATAAATGCAAAGTAGAGAAGAAGTACCCTAGACTTGAGTAAATGTCACCTCACTTTTCTATATAACTAAACTTGAGCTCAGTGCTGACAAACACTTTCCTCATCAGTCATTTTTTATCTTTACTAATTGCGGAACATGTTTGGGCATATCGAGGAAAGTTTGGATGCAAATGTAAAAAGCATTTCCAAGAAAATGATCTATCATTAGATTCCCGTAATTGAAACCGAGAGCTAGTAGCAGCTGACAGTGAAATCCAGAGCAGGTGCAGACTTCATTTCAAACACTGTGACCCCATAGCCTAATTCCCTACAAGCTGAAGGCTGCGGTGAGCACATTCAGTTCACCTTTCAATAATCATGTGTTGAATAAAACACATCCCACTTCAACACTACCGAGAGGCCGTGACCTAATGAATAACCTGTGCACCTGCCGGGGACACGCGGTCAGGTACATTTAGTCTATTCTACGACACTTATGTTTGCACAAGAAGCTTCTGACCTACATTCACTGTGTCACGGCCAATCTGCGGCGATAGTTTAGCTTTGAGCTAACACAATCTGTGGAGAGAAAGGAAACGTGATGAGGAGAGGAGGGGCGGTGGGAGTCACGGTGAGGACCGCCCTTGCCACACGTGCCAGCTTTTTCAGTCAAAGATCCTCTATCTTTGGAGGAACAGTCACTCGCGACGAAAAGCATGTGCCAGTTTTCGAGTTGTGAGCGTGGGCGTTAAGTCGCTTTGCGCATGTGCTCTGCTCGTACAGTTTCCTCTCATATAAGAAGGCACGTGGATAGGCATTGACACATTTGACCTCACATTGCAGAATACGTTTTCAAGTGTCTGTGTGTCTCGTAATTTAGTTGGAAGACTTTTTAATTGTTGTAACATGAGATTGTAACATGAAGTGTGGAGTGTTCTGCTGAACTAAATAAAACAGTGTTTAATCGATTCATTAAAAAAACGATTTTACATTCAACTAAATCTTACATTTATTAGAAATAACTTGATGATATTTAATAATAATAATAATAATAATAATAATATATATGCCTAAGGTTGATTTGAATAAGTTATGTACAATTATTTTTTGTAATGTAAAAATAAAATAATATTTAGGCCTATATGTATTTATATCCGTATTGATATTTTATAAATTGTTCTTCGTTCACACTATAATTATATTATCACTATAATAAATATATTTACTAAAATGCAATTATGATATGGTATTTTCTCTACATACCAGGAGCTTAAGGTTTCTTTGTGCTAAAATGCCTATCTATCTGCTGTGGACTATTGAAACTGATACTTTCTAATATTGTCCTATTTCCATTATTAATGAATTACAGACTTGAATTATTTTTTATTTATTTATTTGTTACTCTACTTTCTTATTCACATTAGAAAATAATTTCCTAAGGGTGATTAATAATGGTATATCTTATATTATCCTTATTCATATCCTGAATATTATTTTACATAAAAGGTTTGTTTAGCTGAAAAAATCTGCTAAATGTTGTACTGTATTTTACGATCATTTCAATTAACACCTTGAAAAATAAATAGACCTCTATGGGCCATTCTACCGAATTGGACCAAAGTCAGGTTGGAAATGTTTTGAAATGTTGTATATTTTTTTCCTAAAACTTTGTCCATATATATTTTGTACCATATCTAAATTACACATCTAGTAAAAGAACCGTACATTTTTATATCGTATCTTCAGACTGTATTGGAATGTTCTTCCTCTACCAAAAATGGTCACTACCGAAACATAGTACATACACTGTAGTAAAAAAGTATTATATGAACCTGTTATGATTGTTTTACCTTCCCTTCTCTAAATAGTATTTTAACCAATGTATTGAGGGTTTTCACAATTAAATTAATAAAAGTGAATTTCTAATCAAATTTCAAAGATCAATTTACAATTCATAAAAATCATAATGCAAACTTTCTTTGTAAAATGCATAAGACTGATCATATTGATTCCAGAGTTGATGATTGTTGAAATTGAACATACATTAAACCAGGGGTACTCAAATACAAATCTTAAAGGTCCAACATTTTTTTTTCAATAACACAAAGGTCCGTTTATTACCGCCATTCAAACTTTTAAACAATTACAACAAGATTCTTAACACGAGGTTGCAAAAACAAAAATAATCTGTATGCAGCAGTTTTCATTGTTATTGTGTCTGTGCTTGATCCCTCAGGGTCGCAGTGTAAGAGCTGCAGTTATGAATAAAGGCAGCTGCACCCTCTTTCATTCAGCATTCCCATTATTGCTTTATAAATGACTTGCCCCCTTGTGTGTCCACTGAGGTTCGTCAGGCCCAACACATCTTCAACAAACTCCCCCTTTGCCTCATCATAAAAACTCACAAACACCAGCAACTGAGCATTGTCAGTGGTGTCAGTGGACTCATCCACAGCTAAGGAAATGCACTGTGCATTTTGTAGCCCATCACAAAGCTGATTAATCAAATCACCAGCCAGTATTTATGTTCTTCTGGTTGCTGTGGAATCTGAGAGGGGGATTTGCTTTACCTGTTATTTCCTCTTTTTGTTTGCCTTCAAACATGGTCTCCATCACTTCAGTCATGCATTCTTTTATACTTCAGTT
>NW_011363841.1:414515-443834 GCF_000735185.1 Notothenia coriiceps | reverse complement strand
TATCCAGTTTTCACTTTATGTATCTTTATACAATGTTTACTACTTTGCTTATGAGGACAGACAGCCTTATTTACAGATTCTTGAAATTCAATTGTAATTTCATTTGTAAATAGTTACATTCATGTGGATTTATCCAGTTTGCACATTTGTATGCATGCACTTATAGGTGCATTTGTTGTTGTTGAAGGCCTGGCTGTTACAGTCTTTATTTACACTATTTTGTTGTAGGCCTACTGGCCTAGATGTTTATGTAGTTTTAAAGCACCTTGGCTTTGTTCTGAATGCACTTTGTTGTAGTTATCCTACAGAGAAAATGCACTTGACTTGGAATTAATGTACTGTATGCATTCAAAAGTGCTGTTTTATGGACCCATAATAGTGATTATTATTTAAGTTAAGTTTTGCCATAATCATGTCTTTTTCCTATAATCAGGCAGCTGAACAACATTGGTAAAAAATGTATACATTATATATATATATATATTTCTATTAATCATTTTCGGTAGAGATGTCCCGATCCGATCACGTGATCGGGGATCGGAGCCGATCACGTGATTTTCAAAAGATCGGAATCGGGAGAAAAAAATCGTGGATCGGGATTTCTTTTTTTTAATAAATACTTCTTTTTTTTTTTGTATTCAATGTTACAAAACAAAAATGACCATGTTCAAATCTTAAAGTCATCCTGAGGCCTTAGTTTTGGTTTCAAATTACACAACATCATGTATGTGTTGCTTCTTTGGGGCTTGTTTTGTTTTCATAGACCTGGTTGCTTATTTCTCTCAAATCTGGCAACAGAGTGGGCAGGGCGCAGTGTCTAATTGTAGCAGTAAGCTAACGAGTACTGAAAGCTTGATTTTGTTTTGATCCAATGCTGCACAACTGAACTGATCCAATGCTGCTGTGAAAAAAAGAAGCTATATCCATGTTGGATAGAATATCCAATTTAAATAAAAAAAATAACCTTAAGGGACAACTTGAATGCTTTTTTTCTTTTTTTTCTCTTAATGCATTGCATAAAGATCGGATCGGGAAAAATCGATATCGGCAAATTGTCACCAGTGTCAGGTCACTGTTGATGTATTCAATGTCGTATAACAAAACGTGATCCGTCTCTTCAATTTTTGTCAACCACAGTCCTTATTTCCAGCTATTTTCCAAAAACTTGTTCAAAAATCCCATTGACTGAGACGAGGGAACCCGAAGTGGTAAAATGCTAACTCACTTCCGGGTTTTAGGACTCGTTCCTGCACCACTCAAGGAATGGAAATACTAAATATAGTAAAACATATATACAAAAGAAAACATTGCCTAAGAACACTCAAGATTGATTTGTCCAGCTTTGGCAGCTGTGTAACCACTGAAGCTTTGGAGGGGTGTTTAGCACAGATGTTGGCTGCTCATAGTAAGAAAATGGTGTCCCAATAAGCCATGACCATGCGGCCATGAAACAGCATGCACAATACCAGGACCCTGAAACTGAAACATCCAAATGGATTTTGCTGTAAATTACAATGATTAATTCTGGCTCCACCTGATGTTCTGGTAAGTATAGAATAACAAATTAACTAGTGTCATTGCCAACCTTTGCAGTCCATTATCTTCCTGTATAGATTTCTTTATGCAGGAGCTGTTCATGCTATTCACATTAAGATGACACACTCTTGAATAAATTACATCAATAAAAAAAATGCAGACATGTTAATGTATATTCTAAATGCAATAAGGATCACAAGGGTTGGCCACAAAAGGCAATTCCCTGGTGAGCAACTTGTTAATTGTTTTTTCCAACAAAAGCACCAGTTTGATTTCTTAGTGCAATACTTGACGTGTTTAAAACAAGTGAATTGCTTAATCATATTTCTCAACCTTGTGAACCATCTAAAAATCACTTTTCAGTGCGAAAAGTGTGTCATTAGATTTGTAATTTAAAGCCACATTACAGTTTACAGGACCCCAGTGAGCTTTAAAAGCCACTAACAAACATCCTATTGCGTATAAAGTAATAATACATGATTAAACTCTCTGATATCTCAGTTCATGCATGCAGGCACATCATTTAGCAGGGGAGGGGGCTGCTATGGATACGTTGATGTGACAGATTACAGTTGAAGTGTCACTTTCTGATTAAATCTAAACCTTCTGTGGAAATAATATAACAGCAGGATAAACGTGATTGAATATATTTAGAGCTGCAACAAACTCAGCTGCATCGGTAAAAAATATTTAACATATATATTATATAATTCTATACTAACAAGCACAGGCTCAGGTGTCAGAACTTTCTCTTCGCACAGGATTGTTTATATATCTTAACCTATCCGAAATGATAGTGGGTTAGTTACTGTGTCCTCTTGTGTTCAAAAGAGGACACAGAGAGCTCTGTATTGGTGAACCCAGTGTCACGGCAAGACCACAGTTGAGTGTGAAATGTCAAGAGTGGTCATTTCGTGGCCAGGCTCATTTGGAGCACCTTGGCCCAGGTTGGAATCAGACTTTTTTTTATAATTAATTATCGAGTGGTGTGTTAGATCAGTGGGTCCATACCATTTTCCTTAAGGGGCCCCTTTTCAATCATTGATGCCTTACGTCAAATGATCTTTGTGAATATTGTGTATTATTTTCAATGCATATCAACTTTAATGCAATGTGACTATCATTCTATATTTTATGGGAAGGGTCTACATTGATAATATTCAAATAGGCAAATTGTCCAATCAAAATTGGCCTGTGGGTATTGTGGAATGTAGGTCAGCCGGATAGAGTTGATGGCAAGAACGCAGTTGATTCCCCCCAATGGTTAACGGGTTGATGGAGAGTAAAACCTCCAATCTTCTGAAAAAGCGTTTAAGTCCAAAGCCTGTTCGTGGCCCCTAGAGCCAGTAATGCTGCTTATACTGCGCATGTTACCAAAGTGGTTGGAACCAGCCAATATTCACATCATTAGAGCCCAACAATCTAACTACTAGAGTATAAAATAGAAATGACCCAAAAACAAAAAGGATAGTCCAGCAACAGTGGAGGGACAATATTCAGCCCAACAGATAGTTATAGGTGCTAACTGGCAGTGATCAAGCAGGGAATGTATTAGCCACTCTCAAAAGCAGAGGACTTCAGTGGCGATGGGACTTTGAGGGACATTTTTATTCTCACTCTTCCTTACGCTAGGGCTGCTCAATTAAAATCGTATTTTAAATCGCGATTACGATTATGGCTTGCAACGATTACGAAAACAACGTAATCGAAATAAAACGATTTTTTATTATTACTTTTTATTTTTTTAATAATCTTTTTATTTTTTGGTTTTTCAGTTGAATTATACTTACATTTCAGGGTAATCAACTGTTAAAAACATACTGTTCACATTTTTCAAAGTCAATGAATAATCACATTTAATAATCGCAATTACAATTATTGACCCAAATAATCGAGATTATGATTTTTGCCATAATCGAGCAGCCCTACCTTACGCTGTCCAAGAAGCTCACACCTGCAGTCCTGACATACATCAAGGAGGTGAAGCACGTCTGGGACAAATCCTGCATGCAGGAGGAATCCATCAAAGGGCTGCAGTCAATCATCTTTTACATCCTTCCCAATGTTGCTTTATACATACTCCAATTTAAATTAGAGACACTTGTATAATGTCAATTCCTACCTCACCCAGTATTGAAAATCTATGAATGTTACTACAGTATAGATGCAGGGAAAACTACTGACAATTAAACGGTAGTACGATTAACAGGTGATGCAAACTGTTTTCTTCTGATATATGTGTATGTGAATATTTGAAGACAAATGTATTGATAATTAAAAAAGGAACATTTAATACAAGTTATATCAGAGTAAGAGTCTTGCATGCATTTGATTAAATCCTAATAAAAGGACATTTGTGTATGCACTGACACTTTAAAAAGTAGATTAAGATATATGCCCATTCACGAAAGAAGCACAATGTTTCATATTTTGTTGATCGTGTCACGTTGCCCTAATCTGAAGATCTGAGAAAATTCCTGCAAATTCTCTTATATATATATATATCGTATAGTCGATATCATGCGGTGAATTTGTCCTGCACACCTCTCACTATTCCTTAATGAGGCGTCTTAAGATATTAAATAAACATTCTTTCTGAAGTTAGTTATTTGGAATGGAATATTTTTGAGCAAGCTCTATATTGCGTGCTGTGAAACCTGTCTGTGAGGTTTGAAGGCCAAATTAGCATCCTTTGAAGATACAAAAAAATCCTCTTCCAGTGAAAGAAGTGGATAAGTCCCAGTAGGGGCTGCCTGTCGGGATGCACTACAGGGACTTCCCGCGGTCAGACAGCAACACTGGGTCAGACACAGAGACTCTGTTCTGAAAGTGGATAAGGATTACAGGGTCGAAGGACAACATATAAAGATGCAGGTCAAGTGAATAGATGGATGTCTGTGAATAAAGACATTCTTCAAAACATAGAGGATCAACGTATTCGACCAGATTGTGCCCTTGTCTGATAGAGCTAGTTTCAGAAGCAGTGGCCTCCGAAAAAAAACAGATTAAAGCTAAAATAGAAAAAAGAACTAAAGAAGTATCTGGATAGCATAGACCTGTGTCCTGCACCTCTGACATGAACACAGATCCTTTAGAAAGATAAGGAACTCTCTGGAGGACGGAAATCATTGTATGTGTAATCTTCTCTCATGTTGTCTTCAGTGCGTGGCAGGCAGGATGAGAGCAAGGTGAAGGTGTATAGGGAGTTTCTGTACGTTTATTACACCTGGCGTGTCTGGATTTCCTTTCTTAAAGCAACTTAAAAAAGGAACAGTAAACTTAATATCAGTACAAAATTGTCCTTTTCAAATGAAAATAAAGATCTACATTTCTAAATTACATTTCTGGTTATACAATTGGCAGTTTATTACATGTTTAAGATTACTAGACTGCATTCTGATTCATAATTGACTCCAATGTCTTTGTAAAAAGCTGGCTCCTGACCTGAGATTTTCCAGGAGTGATTTAGACTCAGTGGTAGAGCAGTGCATGAGAGAACATAATAATTAGCAACTCAAATGTCACCGTGACCAAGGAGCAACCAATTTAGCATGCATACATCTTGTCTCAGCTTCTGTTGAGGACAGAGGCAGAGAGAGAAATAAGATATCCAAGCTTGTTCTCTGTTAAGTATATAGAAACAATCATGGGCAAAAACAATGTCTGTAGGGTTTGTGACCCAATGTGCATTTGCTCTCCCAGGAGGGTTCCCAGCCTCTCTGCCTCCCAGAGGGCTCCAATTTGTAGGCATGGCTAGGTTCCGTCTGTCCCCCGGGGATATGAGGCCCCTCCTGCTGCTGTTCGAATACTCTTCACTGGAGAATCTCTGCTCTGTGAGGCAATCACACTATAGCCCATTTTTAGTCAGAGCCACAAGAGCAATGATTCTATTACAAAAAATGCGACAATACCATGTTATCTCTGCGTGTCTGCAGCAGCGCGTTGTGTTCTCCATTTGACGTGCGTCATCTGTTTGAAGTGAGGACTTAATACTGGCGTGTGGCCTGTGTGAGGAAGAGTGTATCGGAGTGCTATCTAGGAGTACAGCTCAGCAGAATAAACTGCACTCAGGTTTCCACACAGGCTCTCATGATTAGATTCTCTAAAGGGCTTCAGTAAAGATAACACTTGTGAGGATAAGCCTTTGCATGGCGGGGTATGTACAGTGTGTGTTTGGAGAAAAGGGAGTGGCGATGTCGGTGGGGGTCATACAGCTCACCTGGTGAGCATGTAATGTTGTTGTCAAGGCCACAGACACCTCTACAGAGCACAGAGGAGATGAAGGCTTCTCATCCACCATTTCTAAGCAGATTATTTCTCCTCTGTATTGAACTCTTCCTGCGCGCATGTTGAGCCCCGACCGGTACGCAAACACAGGAGAGCAAGTAATGTTAATCTGGAAAATTCATCACAAAGGTTAAGATGTCACAGTCAATATTAAATAGTCCCTATCCAGGGCCTGCTGCTGAATCCTGTGAAGGCACTTTGTGACATCAAGCCTGGAGCTTGGGCAGACTCGGGCATTACTGGATATCAACCATCTGTATTACATTAAACAGCTATGGCTATGAGGAGCCTGCTCCTGCTATTCACTTCACATATTGAGTAGCAGCAACATAAGGAACTACTGGCTGAAGAGGAGACAGAGACAACCCTAACTGAATCATTCCACCATAACAGGACTTGTTGCTGTATTCATTTGTTTACACTTGGGTGTAATCGGATCACAATTGGGCAGTGCCAACAATTGTTAGGCAGTGCAAACAAGAAGTGTAAAGGACCAAGATACATTTGGATCTGAACACTCAATCCACTTGCTGAGTTTGTCTATCGGACACATTTGAGTACTTCTTTGACAGTTTATATATTGCGTCCTGATGCGTCTTAAACAAGGATGTAAGCGGAAGTGGATCATGAAAGTTGCCCATTGTTTGTCCCTTTCCAAATCTCCATTTGTTCTTACATCACATTGGAAAACTTTGTCCAGAATGTCTGAATATTTCAGAAAGCCAACAAAATACAAATGCGTCAGATCTTGAGCAATTTGGTTTTGAATTCCTGGAGGACTATGCATAAGAAGTGCATTCCTCTCTTGTGCCGATTAAAAACGTACTGTTGTGCTAAACCTTAATAGCCAGGAACCAATTTTTATATATTTATATCTATGATATAAACTGTAACATTTGTACACATGTTTGAAATGTATAAGTCAAAGACTCGATGCACGTTTGAAGGTCAAACAGACAAAAATAATTGTCAAAACCATTTGTCCACGTTTTAGATTAGATCATAAATATGGAAAATAATTTTGTTTGGTATTCATATTCCTATACTGCCCAGATACAAACAGTAGTTTGGCTTGTTTTGATGTGTACGTCAACTGGCAACAGACTTAATATCAACAACACTGTAGTAAAAAGGCCATAAGGGAATGAAAGTGCCTCTTCTGCCTAGAGATGTAACTGATTCAGCAAGGTGCAAGCCTGGCAGCTTTTAAACAAAGTATTCCTCTCTCACACACTGTCAGCTATGCACAAGTCCCTAGTGAGCAACTGACTGACAACAATGGCAAAATAATGAGCTATGGTGGCTTTCCCTTCCCACTATGGGATAAATAAAACCCCGCCCTGGTCCTACAATTTTATAGTTTTAAAATTATTTATTCTGAGAAACATATTATTTTCATGGATTAACAGTTAATAATAGTTTTCCCCATGCCTGGCCTTCTGAACTAACTGTATATTGTGAGAAATGTGAAGTCCACTCTTGCACGCTCCAGCGGTTGACGCAACTGAGGCTGGTACATCTACACACATCTCCATGCTGAGGCCCCAAGGCAGTAGTGTTTGCGCTAAATTGACAAAGCAAGTAGATGTGACAGGAGGAGTCGTACAATTGCATTTTGTAGGATCAGTGTTTTCCCCTCCCCTCTTGTCCCTCAGCACTACAAAAATTAGATCATTGCTCAATTCAAACCAATATGATTTATCTAAGCTGTATCCACGATACCTACTCGTTGAGTTAAGATGGAAGAGGATGAAGCCAGCAGCTTCTGGGAACACACCATGTAGATTTGCTGAGGTCCTAGCCACTGCACAGCACTGCAATTTCAGTGTTGTCATTGACGAATACACATCTTTATGACTCTGTGACTGTACGATGTTTCATCAGAGCTGAGATTTTTATCAGTATCATTTCACACATTTGTGGCTTCAGGTACAACACTGTCCCTGTTTTTCCTAAGACATTATCAAAGGTAACATGATGACTGCAGCAAGGCCATCTGACAGCAGTGTGTACATTATTTGTTTAGAGGTCTAAATGTTTGTAATCAGCAGTTGATGTGTTCATATTGTGGAGGATGTTCATGTGGCACACCACAGTTGTGCACGCATTCAAAGCAATGGAATAATTGTTGCTGGCCAGGGAAAAGCCTATCAAACCCCAATGACCTAGCACGATTCATAGCGTTTTTTTGCAGGACACTCAGCACTGTGATTGCATGAGAAAGACTTGCCCTCTGAGCAAAAATGAAATGTATCAATGCTACTTTCTTGGGTGCTACAGTAGAGTAGATTGCAGAGAGGCTCTGTGAAGCATGAAGCCCTGTCTGAATACTGGGTCAGCTAACAATCTCAGACCAAATAGATACAGTGGCCTGAGTTTCATATTGGCCCACACCTACTGTCCAGAAAACTGAGATGAGATATAATTGAAAACATTGGACTGAATCTTTTTGCGACTCCACACTGCTCCAGAGCACTGACCCCCAAGTTGTCTTCTTGTTGGCTTTCAATGTACGTAAAAGGTCAAATTCCCTTTTTGCAATTATTTTTTTTCAAATAGACTGGTGTGCTGCCACTTGAAAAGTTTTGCTATGCATGTCTGTGCATTGCTTAAACAGCTCATGTTGAAAAAAGGCAAGAAGCAGGCTTGGAATTTCGTCATTTTAGGGGCAAGGCCAATTGGCCTTTGGTGTCACCATTTTCTTTAGGGCACGAAGGCCACATGCCAGGGCACAAAGGCTATTGAGGGAAACATTTGGATTTGGAGCTTACAAATAAATAACTTCACTTCCTGATAAGAAAAACACACGAATGACATGGAAAACAAAATCACTTTTTTTAATATCAATAATGTCAAACATTATAATCATATAGGCCTATGCCTCCTTAGTATTACCATATATAAAATAAAATACTCTACTTTGAATACTTAGTGTTTGGCATGTTTTCTATCTACTACTTCTCCCATTCACAAATTCGAAATCAAATCTATTAATATGTAATAAATATACTCTATTTCAGAGCAGAAAAAAATACCTTGAAGGGTCAAACTCTGCACATACATCATTCAGTAGCGCACAGTGAAGCTCCAACATTCAACTGTATGAACAAGCAATACTTTGAAATGCAAAAGTCTGTGTTTGCTGTGTGTGTGTGTGTGTGTGTGTGTGTGTGTGTGTGTGTGTGTGTGTGTGTGTGTGTGTGTGTGTGTGTGTGTGTGTGTGAGAGTGTGAGTGAGAGTGTGTGTGTGTGTGTGTGTGTGTGTGTGTGTGTGTGTGTGTGTGTGTGTGTGTGTGTGTGAGAGTCTCTTTAGTAACAATTTTCAACTCGAGCCTCAAATTCGCGCGACGCGTTCTCGCGGTAGCCAACCAGCAGTGAGTATCTCAGTAGGCCTGTCGCGATAATCGATAACTTTTCTGAGCTCTATAAATTGCCGTTTACATGCGTGTTTGTTTACATAAGGTTGTGACCAGCATTTTCGCCCGGTGGCTGTGGCTGCCAGCCCGGCGCACTGTGAGGGGCAGGGCTCACACACAGCCAGGTCAGGACACTCCTCGTGCAGCAGCCAAATTAATAATATAGAGACAAGCAGGAGAGAACGTGTGACTTACTCGAGCGGACCACTGCTCTTACGCTTTTAAAAGCAACTTTGAGATTTTAACAGTGTGAGGGGCACAAAGGCCATGGTGGCCGTAGGACGTACAATTATGTGTGGGGCCTCACGGCCACACCGAGGGGCAACGACGGCCATGGCCGTCATGGCCGCTGTGAAAATCCTACCCTGGCAAGAAGGTTCAGCCTTTGATGATGAATTGTGGTGTAGTCTGATCATGTAAAGGATCTGCTCTTTATGCAAATCCATATCTAGTTAATAGCTGCTGATTGCTGTACTATTACTGATTGTTGGTGGATCACATGTTCACAGTAAAATATGTCAGCATGCAATTTATTGTCTGCCACAACCTACCATTCATGTTGCAACATTATTATCAAGGGCCCTAATAAAAAAGAATAATGTGATAGATACGATGTCCACACATTCCCCGGCTCGCAGACTGAGGACAAAGCCTTTTCCATTAGCAGGAGTCGTCTCCATAGCTGCAAGCATGCATGAGAAAGATGAAGTAATATTTGGCTGCTCAATTAATTTTAAAGGTTTTTACACTATTAAGCACAATTTATCCAGCGGCTATTACATCCTAACCCCTCTCTTATTTTTTCTCTTTGATATTTGTTTTGCACTAGCAAAATGTCAGTATTTTAATCTTGTGTATTAATATGCTGCTTGAGAGTGTCAGACTGTTTGTCGACCCGGTCCACTTGCAGCAGGGCAAAACTGCATGTTTCTGTAGTTTACAGTTGTGGCTTGAAAGCCTGGCTGCTGCTGCTGCTGCTGCTGCTGCTGCTGCTGCTGCTGCTGCTGCTGCTGCTGCTGCTGCTGCTGCTGCTGCTGCTGCTTACACTACAGCCCCAATCATCATGATATTTGTCATGAATGTGAACATAAACATTTTTTACAGATCGAACTGAACAATTTGTCCCTGTGTTTCTGGCTGCCAATGGTTTTGAAGTCTTTAAAATAAAAAAAAAGTATTTTCTTTTGCCGCTATAAGAAAAATATGTTTAAAGAAAGGAGGGGCTCCAAAGTGATGAACAGAAACAGCCTCTCCAGACGATCATTTTGAGTTTTTCCTGCAATATTATTAAATATTTAGAATATGCCGTGGAGATTTTGAAATGTATTAACACTATTGTGCTTTTACAGCTTCTAGCTATCACAACATTTCAGATCTATTGCATTAGGCAATAAAAACGATGCAACTTCATAAAAATTCCATTTAGATCATAAAGGCTACTCCTGACAGGCAGTCTTCTAACTAGTAATAATGATGCAAGTGTTATAGCAGTACAGACTTTTAACTATTCGTGAACTAAGTAGAGTAGTAAAAAATATTAATGTTTGATACCCATTTTATTTAAGTAATTGGACTTGCTGGTTTACATCCCCTTGCAATCAGTTGTTATTGTTACGACAAAGTGTTGTGGATAAAAAAACAGATCCCTTGCACACCTGTACTGAACATGACATTTTCCTTAAAAATAGAATATAGTGTTATATTATAAACAACCTCACAAATGTCATTGACTGCTTATTTAAGATAATACCATCAACAGCCTAAGATTGCACATGTTGACACGTGCCTGTTTTTTAGTCTGCCAGCTACTGGCTGGCCAATTACCATTGACTATTATGAATTCCAGTTTCTTGGTTTTAATGCAGATAATAATAGTTGTTGGTGTTTCCTGCTGTGTTCACAGCTGCTTTATGGAAGGCAGCAGCTCAGTCGTGGGTACTTGGCTTTCTAACTGCAGGGTCTAGCTCAGACCAACTGTGGACTGGTCACTGGAGAGGTGCCAATTCACCTCCTGGCTGCTGCTGTTGTGCCCTTGAGCAAGGCACAGCACCTTAAACTGCTCTGGGTGCCACACTGTGAGGTTGACCCCTCGCTCTGACATCTCTCCATACATTATTGAATATTGTTTTTTGGGGGCTATTTGTTCAAAAACAAGAGTGAAAGAAATGTACCCTTAAGGGATTAATAAATGCTTTTTTCTCCTTCCTGAATGTGTGATCATTTAGTAGAACTTTTAAAAATAAAAAATCTAGCACAAACTCTCTGCAATGTTGGATACCACGAGGGATTAAATTACCCTTTGATTCAACCATTTTAGAAACAAAATGAGCCGATTTGAAGGTAAAGGTGCCGTTGATAAATTGTAGCTTAAAGTAGAGATCAATGTGTAAGTTGCACATCAGAACACCTTCAAAGAAAAAGTAGTTTTCCGCTAGTGCACGCAGGAATGACAAAATAGATGATATTTTATTTATCACATCTCATGCTTTCAGCCTTCATGTATTATAGTGTAAAAAAATCAAAATCAACATAAAGCGCCACTTGTAAGTATAAAATGTTTCAACAGCAGGCACCACATTTCATCCACAGATTGGGTTGTTAGAAGGCAGCCCTAGCATTTGCAGTTGTCTCACTATTTTCGTATTCAGCTGTGCGAGAAGCAAATGCTACAGTGATTCGTACCTGTCTTCAAGAACTGTGATAGCAGCAGGATGATTGCAGAGGTGATTTGGTTCCACAGAGTCTTGTTTATTGGCAGCCATTAAGCCAAGCATGTCTTTAAAACCTCGCCAAAATAATTTATCAGTTTGTAGTCTGCAGCAGTACTCTCGCAGAGATACGCTCCAGAGCAAAGAAACTGTGGTACCGGCAGCAGAAATGTCAGGAGATTAGAGAGGTCTAGTCTGGTCACACTGTGTGTGTGTGCGTCTGCGTGTGCGTGTGCGTGTGTGTGTGTGTGTGTGTGTAACACTGGGAATCCAGCCCCATACCGTTTTTGTTGAAGCATATTCTAATTTCTGGCAATATTTTGTAAACTGGCAGTATGTTAAATTGTAATGTTAAAAAAGAGTCAATCCATACTTGCTGATACAAACACGCGAGTCCAAGCAATTCTTCTTATTGCTTCAATCATTATTGTACTTTGTTCTGTCTTACTTAAGATATCACATTTCATTAGTAAGAACCATGCCCCTAATCCTAACAACAAAGCCACTTAATGGGATATGGTCCATGTCAAGTGGCACTGCAATGAAGGGAAAGATTAAAGGATAAATCCTGCTTTTTGATGTGATATTCACACAGTTCTTTGGCTTGTGAATAGTCTAAGAACCAGATTTAACTGGATTAAAACGTAGTGCTTCTGAAGAATTTAAACAGTGGTATACCAAATGTGCCAGGTGCTCTGTAAAGGCTGTCCAATGCTTACAATAACAGAAATGCTGCAACATCTCTGAGCAGTCATGGCAGCTATGCAATTCCTGCATCATTTGCATACTTTAATTTGAATTAGTGCCAGTGTAAGAACTTTACCATTACATAACATTTAATGTCTCAAGATAACTCCACTAGACATTGCATGTGAGCACATGTCATGAATGACAGCATTTCTATTTACAGTTATTTACTATGTGCTGTAAATTGACAAAGCAATCACCCTTCCTACCCCATGGCATACACACACAACAGTATGGATTATATCAAGTTGAAAAAGTGAAGAAATGTGAATTTCCATCTTGGACTTAATCTGTTCACACTGCCTGGAGCTTGGTGTCCAACCTCAGGGGAGCCCCGGCAATCCCCCGACTCTCTCTGGAGACCAGCAGAGAGAAATGTGCAACAGAATGGAAATCACAACACTCTCAGCCCTCCCAGATTGCTATTGAAAGCATTTACAGTACACTGGGTAAGACATGCAACCAAGCATTGATAATGAGAGAGAGAGAGTGAGTAAGGGAGAGTTAGCAAGTGTTACTTGGGCAATATTCTAGCAAGTACGAGACAAGAGAGTCAACTCTTGTTTTTATTTACCCCTCTAGTGGAGTTGGATATCAGCAGTGGCCTTTGATGCGGTGTTAGTGATCTTCTGAACACCGTCACGGGGTAGGTATGAGGGGATTTCAGATGCAGGAGGACTGAGCCCTCAACGGTAGTATATGTGCAATAATCTGCCTGAGATATAGAGCCAAGGATGGGAGAGAAAGTGAGAGTGGCGTCCATAAAACAATTATCACCGACAGGCGTGACATGCCTGGTAGGGCTGATTGCCTCACCGGTGCTGGTAACAGGGGGAGCACACTCTGCAGATGACTACATTATTTATAGATGAAAGAGGAACCAAAACAGAGCGATCAATGCACAGATGAGACTGGCAACCCAGCGACTCCAACCTGGACGTTTGAGTGCAGAGCAGAGTGAGATGTGAGCCCTGCAGAACGGGCAGGTGCAGACAGAGCTATTTTAATGCCTCCCGGCCCCTTTCCCCTAAAACAACCGGCCATTAAACAGCCAGTTCTATCATTCTGAGTGTGGGGGGGAACACTGTCTAGTCCTCATTTGGAAGATCCAGTAAATGAGCCAGTGTGACCATCGAGGAGTTACGGCCATTTGGGCAAATCCATCAGGGCAGTTTGCCTCCATGTTTGAACGCATTTGAACACATTCCTGCACACAAGCACTCTCACAAATCTTTTGTTATCGCCAAAGTGGCCGCTGTGAAGCCACCACACCTTGTGTGATACGGAATGCTCATGCTAGCCAGGGTAGAGCATAGGGATAAGAAGTGGGACCTCAGAGAGTCCATTAACCCACACAGGCCTGCCAAATACAGCAGCAATTTCACACCTGAGTGGATAAAAACATGACCGTTCCTGTTTGCTAGAGACAGAGAAAACCTCTCCGTTTTAATTCAACCACCGTGTATGAGTCATATGTTCCCCTTCATTCAAGACAGTGATTGCACCAGCTGTGTACATTACATTTATTTCATTATGATTATCTATTCAATTATTTGTGATTAATTGTCTTCCTAGCAACATCTTCTGTGTTTAGCACACAGTTTAGTGTGATCCCATGACATCCTGTTTTGCTACAGTGTGTTTATAGAGGGGCTCCTAACCTAGTTTCATGGGGTAAAATCACCTTAAAACAAGGACCTTCTTTTAAAATAAGCAAAAAACTATTGTTCGTGTCATTGCAGTTAAAACATTTCAAAACCGTGAGCAGGACTTTTACAGAGGCCTCATGATGCCAAGCTGTCATACTTCATGCACACAATTATACTTTGCTACTTTTAACGATTTGAAAGAAAATGTGCACCATTTTGAGTATCGTGATACCATGTATTGGTATTCACTCCAAGGCCATTTTATTAGGTTCATCTGTTTAACTGCTTGATAATGCTAAATCTTATCAGCCAATCACATGGCAGCAACTCAATGCATTTAGGCATGTAGACATGGTCAAGATGACCTGGTGAAGCTCAAACAGAGCATCAGAATGGGGAAGAAAGGTGATGTAAGTGACTTTGAACGTGGCATGGTTGTTTGTGCCAGAGGGACTGTTCTAAGTATTTCAGAAACTGCTGATCTACTGGGATTTTCACACACAACCATCTCTAGGGTTTACAGAGAATGGTCTGACAAAGGGAAAATATCCAGTTAGCGGCAGTTCTCTGGGCAAAAATGCCTTGTTGATGCCAGAGGTCAGAGAAAAATGGCCAGACTGGTTAAAGATGATAGAAAGGCAACATTAACTCAAATAACCATTCGACACAACCAAGGCATGCAGAAGAGCATCTCTGAATGCACAACACATCGAACCTTGAAGTATATGAGCAACAGAAGACCACGCCGGGATCCACTCTTATCAGCCAAGAACAGGAAACTGAGGCTACAATTCGCATGGCCTCAATAAACTGGACAATAGAAGATTTGAAAAATGTTGCCTGGTCTGATGATTCTCAATTTCTGCTGCGACATTCGGACGATAGGGTTAGAATTCGGCATGAACAACATAAAAAGCATGGATCCATCCTGCCTTGTATCAACGGTTCAGGCTGGTGGTAGTTGTGGTGTAATGGTGTGGGGGATATTTTCTCTAAACGCCACAGCTTACCCGAGTATTGTTGCAGACCATATCCATCACTTTATGACCACAATGTACCCATCTTCTGATGACTACTTCCAGCAGGATAACGCACCATGTCACAAAGTTCTAATCATCTCTAACTTGTTTCTTGAAAATGACAATGAGACACTGTACTCAAATGGCCTCAACAGTCATCAGTTCTCAATCCTATGGAGCACCTTTGGGATGTGGTGGAACGGGAGATCCGCATCATGGATGTGCAGCCGACCAATCTGCAGCAACTGTGTGATGCGACCATGTCAATATGGAGCAAAATCTCTGAGGAAGGTTTCCAGCACCTTGTTGAGTCTATGCCACGAAGAATTAAGGTAGGACTTAAGGCAAAAGGGGGTCTAACCCGGTGTACCTAATAAAGTGGCCGGTGTGTACATATTGCAATTTCATATATTTTTTCAACTTTAAATGATGCATCTTTTTTTGCCAATAAAATGTTTGAATTAATGTTTCAGATTTTTGTCACCGATATCTACATCTTTGTTTTGACCAATTACCTTAAATCCGCCTGATATCAGAAAAAACATCATATAATCCTATGAAATAAATTGTTACCAAAAATATTTAATATTTATTTGCAATAGTAAACGATTAATTGTTTGTGCCTGTGTATCGAAACAATTATACAGTAATATGCTGTATTGATGCATATGTAAGACATTGTTTATGTCAAACTTTTTGGAGATAAACTCAAAGGAATGATTAGAATTGATGTTGTGTACACTACGTGTTTACTGTAGATGTTATGCTGGCTGCCTATCATTTGTTGCTTTCCTCCTCCCCTTCCTCATATTTTAGGATGTGCAGCTCCTATCAGGACCTCAGTGGTATGAACTTGAAATGGACACTGCAGGAGAGAAGTTTTTAGATCCTTTGATGTGTGATTTCAAGTGAACAAGGGCAAATGTGATGTACATGCGAGAAAAGACACCAATTAAGCAAGGCACCACTCTCCACACAAGTCACACCATTATTTATTTGAAACCCACTCAAACTCTGACAAAAGGCATGAATCAAACTAAACCCTCGGGCCAGGGCAGGACAGGAAAAGTGAGTGTGTTTGTGTGTAGTGTTATGTGACTGACTCAGAGTCTGTGCCTATATATATACATATATGCGTGCGTGCGTGTGTGTGTAGAATGCATTGGACACAGTCAAGCTCGGAGACTGGGCAGTGACAAACAAGATAAGACAGTCAGTGAAGGAAAAAGAGTGACATTTTCAGGGATCTTTAACAAGAGGAAGCCCTGGAGACGGACAAGGCGATACTCTAAGACACAAGGCGTGAGGGCATGTTCACACCGAGCTCTTCTGTGGGCATTTTTCTTGAATTCTCGAGAGTTTTTTCCTTCTAATTGGCTGTTTGACCAGGTCTATAAAAGGCCATTATTTGGTGTTCACCAAATAACTAGTTTTGTCTGAAAATGTTCTGTGTTGGTTTGGCGTCTCAAATAAGGAGATTCCGGATTTGTTCTATTCTTCCATTTTATTAAATGGAAGAACTCTGGGTTCTTGATTGAGAAAAATATATATATTTAAAGACTTAATTACTATCTGACATTGTATACACAAAAGTATCAATTGATTAATCTAGAGAATATTTAGCATTTAAATTGATATTGAAAATAATGGTTAATTGCAGTCCACATCTGAATTGTTTAGTTTGCCCTCCGCCGCAAGCAGTTCTCTTGCAATACAGGAAACACCCATGTCTACATGTTCCACTCTGAATGCCACTCTTATGTGTTGCTCTCTTGAATAATGGTTTGCATGCCCTGAGACAATTGCTTTCACTCATGGCTACTACACAAAAAATAATGTAATTACTGTTACAATTCATTCCCATTGTACACATTGCAAGTTGACCTGTAATACACACACACAAAAAGAGAGGAACCCCACGGATGGATAGAAGCTCAAATTAAGCAAATAAAGATGATAAAGTTAACACTTTTCCGTTGTTCTAAACCAGGTGTTTGTAGCCTATGATTTATAAGTAATAGTGAAGAGCTACAGTTGTTTGACATTTTTACGAGCATGAAAGGATTACCATGGGTTACACATTACTAATATGAATAGTAGTATTATAAAAAATAGATATGGTAACTTAAAACAGTCCAGTGGTTCAAAAAACATGTGCATGGTGAAAGTAGACTTATAAGAAAAAAGAAAACGCTGTTAATGAGTGGTGTCCATGTTCCCAATGATTGTCATGTGCAGAGGAAGCGACGGCCCATCAATAACAGCCGCTATGGCAGCTGGGCTGCTGTTATATGTGTGAGCCAATTCTTCTGTGCTGCGGAGTGCTTTTCTGGTGCACACTATGCTTTAGTTAGTAGCTGCAATAAAATAGCAACCAAACCAAAACACAACTGTATGGTATTTGGTAGGGATGCACCGAAAATAATCGGCCGAAAATGGTTAAAAAATATCACCGAATGTCAGAGAACAGGGTTACGTTGATCATACTCCGCATATTTGTCCGGGTGTTTTGATTTCAAGTGGTGGAGTAATCCCGAAGTGGTGAAAGTCTTTGCAGTTACACCCCCTCGAGAAATGTCAGCTGAACACGTTTTGCAAATTGCAATCCGCGCCTCTTTCTCTGATATTTAGAAATATCTCCAAGCAGCAGACATGTTGGCTGTGAGCCAGCCGCGAGCATGGTCGCGCGCCGTGCTTGTCGCCGCGTTTTGATTACGTCATCACAACCGAGAACCACTGCTTTAATGTATATTCCAACTTGCACGATCCATTTTGTATTATGTAATTCTGTTCTAAACAAGGCAAAGTATTTGCTAGATTACAAGTAGGTATGCACCGAATATTCGGCCACCGAAAATTATCGGCCGAAAATGGTTAAAAAGGCCCTTTCGGCCGAAAGGGTTTTAGCACCGAAACAATATCACCGAATGTCAGAGAACAGGGTTACGTTGATCATACTCCGCATATTTGTCCGGGTGTTTTGATTTCAAGTGGTGGAGTAATCCCGAAATGGTGAAAGTCTTTGCAGTTACACCCCCTCGAGAAATGTCAGCTGAACACGTTTTACAAATCGCAATCCGCGCCTCTTTCTCTGATATTTTGAAATATCTCCAAGCAGCAGACATGTTGGCTGTGAGCCAGCTGCGAGCATGGTCGCGCGCCGTGCTTGTCGCCGCGTTTTGATTACGTCGTCACAACAACACGTTAGGTTACCAAACTTATAGGTGCATTTGTTGTTGTTGAAGGCCTGGCTGTTACAGTCTTTATTTACACTATTTTGTTGTAGGCCTACTGGCCTAGATGTTTATGCAGTTTTAAAGCACCTTGGCTTTGTTCTGAATGCACTTTGTTGTAGTTATCCTACAGAGAAAAGAAAATGCACTTGACTTGGAATTAATGTACTGGATGCATTCAAAAGTGCTGAATAAATGTTTTATGGACCCATAATAGTGATTATTATTTAAGTTAAGTTTTGCCATAATCATGTCTTTCTCCATAATCAGGTAGCTGAACAACATTGGTAAAAAATGTATACATTATATATATATATATATTTCTATTAATCATTTTCGGCCTTTCGGCATTCGGTTTTCGGCCAACTGTTTCCTATTTCCGGTATCGGTTTCGGCCAAGAATTTCCCATTCGGTGCACCCATAGTATTTGGTTAGGCTGCGGTTCTGTACTAGTTGGGAACATTCAATTTGTATCGCAGAGCTTCAGCTAGTTCCAACCACCTCTGCTGGAGATTTCACTATTCACAGCTTGAAAGCCACAGTAAGGTCTGTGCTCTGTAAATCCGCGCACAGTTTTGAAAGCAGAATAATCAGGGGATCAAATAGCAAACCTTTTTTCTTTCTTTCAGGCACCGTAACATAAGACAGTTGGGCACAAGGCTGTGTATAGTAACGGATTTGTTTAGCAGTGACATTTCTGACAACAATTCAAAATGATCTTGGCATTTACCTATAAGCATAATGTTGTTATGAATGAGTGTCTTTTATCCTGTGTTATTCACAGTTTTGTGTGTCCTAGTGGTATAAGACACATCAGTGGAGAGAGAGTATCACTAGTTGTCAGAGAGCCCAGAACTCAAAGTGGCTCTCTTCCAGACAGTGCTGCATGGCTGTGCAGAAAGGACATCAGATATCAGTCTCTTACAACATTTTAATAGCCTACACCTTAATGAAACAATGTACGCAATATATTTTTACATGAAATTACAAGGCCTTTACAAGTCACTCAAGTCAATGAATGATTCAACTTAATCTGTAAAGACTTTAAATGAGCAGATCACAAAAGGGATTGTGTGGGGTAGGGTCTACAGAGAGATTGCAAGATAGGAAATAATAATAATGTAGCCACTGCTGGTTATACTTTCATACTTTCCTAAGTTTGAAAGGATAAATAGAAAAAGAATAATGACATTTTTCCAAACCTCTCAAATGGAAGAGGTTTAGCAATTGCCAAGTTACGGTTGCTATGGTACAGAATAATTAGAGAGTGTGCTCATGAGGGTGTGACTCAGCACTATCAGTGTACGAATGGGAGCCAGTGAATAAACATTAAGAGGATGTGAAATAAAGCATTGTTTATGCAGCTGCTGCCTCCGTCAAGTGAGTCGCCAGTGCCAGCATCTCAATTCCATTCCTGTTCTTCAAGACTGTCCAAAGAAGAGGGAGTGAAAAGACCAGAAACCAGCTTTTATGGTTGCTTATATAAATGCAGATGAGGAGTCCAAAGTCCTTAAATCTGTGAAAAAGTGAGCGCACCCTCCAGATAAGATGCAGAGGTTTGTGCTTTGAGCTGCCTGTGAGAATGCAGTGATCTGTTCACAGCGCTGATATATTTAGCAGAGATTAAAGCACCATGTGATGCAACAGCAACACAAAGGGCTGAAAGATGCACTTTCGGTTTTGTGATTCTGTATGGTTCAGTGTGTAATTCATTTTATAGAGGACAAGTCGATGCACACAGTGGCAGGTAACGCTAAAGGATGACTCATTCAGCATTTCTGTAGGTCAAGTTTCTCTTACCTTTTCCCTCTTTCCATACCTTAGGAGAATTACAGTCTCAATGCGTGTTGTGCATATGAAGACCTACATTTCATTCGCTATGTCCTTCTGTAATTTACTCTTTTCATTTCTGTAGAAATATCCTCTCCAGCATTATATTTCACTTAATGGTAGGTGAGAGTTTATGTCCCCAAGGATTTTTTTGACGCAATGGCAATGTAATAACCACACAGTGAAAAAGCAGCTCTAAACATGAATCAATCCCTGCTGCTCTGCTATGATCCAGTTTAAACACTACTGGGCTTTGGCAGCAAAGCTACTATGAAAGCAACTTGACATTGTACATTGTCACATGACTACCGCAGTACAAAAGTCTTTCTGTTCTCTAGTCCCAAAATTGCTAAATTATGAACCATCCAGATCTCTCAGGTCTTCAGGGACTAGTCAGCTTTCTGTCCCCAGACTAAACATGGAGAAGCAGCGTTCAGTTATTATGCTCCAAACATCTGGAACAAACTTCCAGAAACCTGCAGGTCCACTGCAACTCTTACTACTTTTAAATCCAGGCTGAAGACTTTTCTTTTTGCCGCTGCTTTTAATTGAAACTGAACCATTGTGTTCATCAGTAAAGTGGAACTTCTGTGTGAACTATTCATATCTTAAACTGCACTGTAACTTTTTATTCATGTACTTTTTATTAATGTAATTTTTTTAAATATTTATTTTATTATCTTTTCTTTTTAATGACTGTTTTTAAATGCCTTTGTCTAAATGTATTTCAATTTTGTAAAGCACCTTGAATTGCCTTGTGTTGAAAGGTGCTATATAAATAAACTTGCCTTGCCTTTCTGTGAGAGCTCAGCACAAGAGGGATACATATGAATAAGCACAGTAAATATCTGAACAAGGTTACATGAACAATTCCTAAGGAGATTGTATTTCCGTTTCACATCTTTCATCTTGCGTTGCCATTATGTAAACAACATGAGTTTGAAGTTTGAGGTGGTTTAGTTCATATCTCTAAACCCTCAGTGTCATCCTCAGGGAAAGCATGATGTACTTTAGTCAAGGCAAATGGGGATCTACTGGTGCATGACCTAATCAATAAGTGAGACATGGACTCTAGGTTGGAGTGTTACAGATTTCTTTGTATTTATCTCTATATCTCTGCCAGAAGCCACCAATGCATCACTGTCGGTCTGCAACTGGAAGGCTACAAAGAGTAAGACCCAGGTCACATGGGGTGATACGCTGGACTTCACAAAACTCTCTGAGCAGAACGAGAGGGAGAAGTGCCAGATGCAGTGTGGTGCAAAGCCTCAGATCACACCCTGGTGGAGAAGCTAATTGGCCAGTAGTAGTGGGCTTTAAGTCTAGTCTGTTCATGATTTAACTCCTTCATTAAGTGGTGCTTGCATGTATCCTCTGCAGTGAGAAGAAGCAGAAACGAAAGTGTCCATGGAAATGATGTAAGCCACTTACCCACAATGGACCTTATTTAAAAAATACTCAGTGATGAAGTGCATTGGGCGCTTCAGCAGGACTTTAATACAACTGCTATCCTCTGAGCACCAAACACTTTATAATAATAATAATATTGGGAGGGATGAAACCCTCTTTAATGGTCACACATGCAGAACACACAGCACACACAGTGAAATGTGGCCTCTGCATTTAACCCATCCTAGAACCAGGAGTCTACTAGGAGCAGTCAGCTATTGAACAGCGCCCGGGGAGCAATGGGGGTGAGGGTGGAAGGGGGGTGTCCGGCGCCTTGCTCAAGAGCACCACGGCAGGGCAGGAGGTTAACTGGGACCTCTCCAAGTAGCAGTCCACACTCCATTTTTAGGTCTGGTCGGGGACTTGAACCGGCGACCCTACGGCTCACAGTCCAAGCCCCTACTGACTGAGCTACTGCCAGGTGTTGTAAAAAATGTAAAGAGTGTAACACAAATAAACAAAGCATTCGATTTTGAGTGATCAGTCCTGTCGTTAATCAGAATTAGCCATTACTTCAACAATGTACAACTTTGGCTGCAGAGATGGAGCAACACTGCGAGTCGTGTTAACAAGGAGCTCGATCTAATTATTGACTGCACCCATGTGTATTTATTTCAGGGCACAGTTGTCATGTCAACCAACAGAACTTAAAGGCGCTCATCCATTTCAATTTTCAGACCAAAGCTTATTGAGGGACAAACTAATACGCTTTTGGGTTGTACTGCATTACTCTTCCCGGGAAGAGGCTTGTTTTCAAAGAATTTTGCCAGCAACCGAACAAGTGTGACTACAAGGAAAACATGATCACGGCGATGCATGTGCTTCTACGGGATTTTATTTTTACGGATACAACGGAAGCTTTTGAGGATATATATATTATATTTAATTGACTTGTTTCACCATTTTGGAGGCAAAGATGGGCTGACCGCAGTTATTGCAGGTCATTAAGCAGAGATGTTTGCAGTCATGGGCACTGAGTTCAGTGATGTCATCAGTTATGATGTGCAGCGGCGGCTGCCAGTGCAGCTGTCACACTGAACACCAGTGCTGTTCAGGTGGCAACTTGCTGGCTATGGCTGACTGCTAGAAAACATTACATTTGCAAACTAAACTACCACGCCTCACTAAAACTTAATTTAAAATAGATAAAACCAAGTGGCATAAAAGGGAATGTATTCAAAGATGAAACCAGCCGTTTGTTGTTATTCACAAACTGTCAGATGGGCGTGACTTTATGTCTAAAGTAAAATACATATTTATGCATTGCAAATGGTTGCTTCAAGTAACGTTTAATTTAAACTTGTGTCTGTATCCTTTTCCCATATTCATAGAGCCACTCAGCATGCTATGAAGTATTTACATTGAGACATTGAAAAGCATTCTACATACTGGAGCACTTCAAGTTAGTTGCACCGCCTGGGGCAAGAACAAAAGCAGGAGGCTTTGCAGATGCCACAGACTCACTGATTCTCTATGTTCAAAAATCACTGGCTGCCGCTAGAAACCGTGTGTGCTCTTCATTTTGCTGCACACCTATTACTTTGCACTCTGTCTGTCTGGGCAGAATCTATAGGGCAACAGAAATTACCCGCACGCAGATGTTTGAGTGTTTCTCTGAAGCGTTTAAGGCTTGATGTATGCTATTATAAAAGCAGTGTGACGGCGGCTGCACTGTCAGCACTCTGCTGTTCTACGGGCTGAAGGGGGCTGGGGCTGTTTAAGGGCTGGCTGACTGAGGATATGACAAGATTAGGATTATTAAATCATACACTTCCAACAATAATTACATTTTAAATCAAGCATCTTAACATTAAGGGATATTTCTCTATCTATTTTATTTGACAGGGTAATTGCAGCATCTCTTAATAAGTGTTGCTTTCCCTTTCATTTCAGTTGAGTTCAACAGGACTAAGGTGCTGCTGGGAAGCCTGCAAACATTTACTGATCTTCTTGCATGACGGAAAGACTTGATATCATCATGTCTGTCATACCATATTGAAAATAAATTCCATGGGGTTAAATGGAAGATATGTCTACAGCATCACCCACAGAGCAGTGTGGAGGTAATGAGGTTGAATCATGTTGTAATACGACTTCATCCTAAGCCTATTTCTGTGTAACTGAATCAATCTCCAGGCGAAACACGAAAGGACTGTTGGTGTGTGTGCGCGCGTGTTGCCATGACAATTTCACTCAACCCTTAGACAGATTTAATGGTACTCCCTCCCACCACTTTTATATTGAACTGTCGTCCATATTACACAGACTTCGAGGAACACGGAGCGATCAAGGCAAGAAAGCAGACACTCCTGAGGCATTCTTCCAAAGCAGAGCCTCATTTTTCTGTTCTGCACCCTGCTTCACCAAATATACGCACAATCAACCCGATTCACTCTCGCTGTAGAGGTTTACCAGAGAGAGAGGGGTGGGGGCTGGTAAATGAACAAATCTCAATGTAATAGTTGTTTTTTTAATGAAAGATAAATACTCCCCTTCTGATGAATACAGCTTGTCAAGTGTGCATGAAAACTGAAATCAGGCGTAGGAAATAGCAACAGGTCACGCTGTGAGGCTGAGCCAAGTTCATGGCGCCATCACCAGAGAAATTATTTAATATCACTTTTAATTAAGTCAGCCTACACAGCAGCTCATTACAATGGAGGGTTTATTTGCTCAGTGTATTTGGAGATAATTTCAGTTCAGTGGCATTTATGCCTGTTTTTGCTCATCATGCTCAATGGGCTTACTACAGGCGTAAAGACATCACAACATACATGATAGCAGTAATATGGGCACTATAATAGCAATGGTCTTAGGAATGCAATGGTTGAATTACCCTACAAAGTCATATCAAGTAGAAGCAGCATGAAGTGCATGCATTGGTTTTCTAAAGGTTAAACTTGCCCTTCATGGAATTCATTCATTCTTAAAATGCACCAGTCTGGTCTCGTTTAGTATGGATGATCATTCCCCATGAACAATCGGGGAGAAACTTTTTTCAGCATAAGATAATAACTACAGATGTTTGACAAAAAGTGCACTAAAAAACAGGCAGTTGTGTTTGGAGATTTGAATCACTGCATGTTTTCATCTACTCCCAGCTTGTACCATAACTATTTAATCATGCCTGAGGCCGATTTTGTATTTAGTTATTCAACATTGACCCAAGGCTAACATTTGTCTTGGCCAAATGTTATAAATGCTAAAGCATATATAGAATCATGATGGATATCGGTAACCTGAAACTTAGTTCTCATATCGACTTGAGTTTAAGAGCTTACATTCATAAAGAATACATCTACAAAGAAAAAATAGAATAGCATCAGTCTGGCACAAAATTTAAATTTATAGAAGCAGAAAAAGCCAATAATAGGGAAAATAAAGTTCAGTTGCACAAACCAAATAAGCACACTAACCACAGTTGTTGTTGCGGTTGCCTCCACTTGACCATGAATAAGAGCTTTCACGTGACGCACAGATGGAAAAGAATTGTCCGATCTGTGTTCCTGCCATAATCCACTTTGTGGTGTGGGAACATCCTTTTCATAAAATTCCTGTCCGCGAGAACTCATTTGCTTCACAGAGTTTTACGAGACTCTTTTGGAAGCATTGGCGTTTAGCTCATTAAATATTGAAATACACATAAAGTGTTAACTCCCCACCTGAGGGCTGCTTTAGCCACTTCCATTTGGATGCAGATCATTTAGACCAACACAGCAAAATAGCTGCTCATATAGTTGGCAGAAAATAACTCTTAGTGGCAAAAATACAGAATAAACGATTCCTGTGAGAAGGGACAGTTTTCTCAGCAGATAACTTTAAGAACTGAGGGGGGATTACGTAGTGAATAATAAACTGAGATCCTTTGCTGTTGCAGGTTTGGCTGGTCATGATTGACATGTGACACCAGCACCAACAGCACGTACGGGTGGAAAAAAAACAATTAGGGATTTATATATTCACTATCCCACTCTAACATTTCTAATCCTGGCTCCATCAGAAATTATTTTAGACTAATAAATTGGTTGTCATGCACGTTCCTGTCTGAATGTCACAATTTTCACAAGTAACCATGGTGACAGAGGCAACTGCTCGATGGGTAGATCCTCTCTTTGTGACACCACAATACTGCACTCCCTCCTGGTATGGTAATAACTAATTAATCGCGATTATGATTATGGCTTGCAACAATTACGAAAACAATGGAATCGAAATAAAACGATTTTTTTTTTCAGTTGAATTATACTTAAAGTTCAGGGTAATCAACTGTTAAAAACATACTGTTCACATTTTCTTCTCCAATAAATTGATGTTTTCAAAATCAATGAATAATCACATTTAATAATCGCAATTACAATTATTGACCCAAATAATCGAGATTATGGTTTTTGCCATAATCGAGCAGCCCTAGTAATAACCACATTCTACTCTTTTCATCAGCAGTATATTATATAGCCTTGGCTCCCAGTGGTCCCGCCGTGTATTGTGGCCCTCACCCAGGGGCGGACTGGCCATTGGGAATACCGGGAGTTTCCCCGGTGGGCCGGTGCTGTGTGTGGGCAGGAGGGCCAACATTTTTTTTTTAAATTCTTCTTTTTTTTGCCTAAATCCTACCGGCCCACATTTGTAAGTGTTCCGGTGTCGGTACCAGATGTGTTCGGGGTACCATATGTGTTCGGGGGCCGTCTCTTACCAATGACGTCACGCATTGTACGCATTGTGATTGGCTGTACGGTAGTTTACCCAGGGGTGCTTGGGGGCAAATCACATCTACAGATCATGACGAACCGAATTGAATTATTCCTATGCTCCTAGCGTGTGAAAATGTTTGTGAAAAACATGTTAAAAAAACATGAAAACGGAGCAATGGCTGTACGCCATTGGCTGTACGGCAACTCAAGAGGACCATCATACACGGTCAAATTCCGAACATTTAAACATAGCCTACACTTCATTCTTTACTTTGTCCGTTATTATATGTAGAAGATGAACTACCTCTCTGAAAGGTCCCAATGTGTTCATTTTTGATGGGCTGTCTTCTGAGTGGTTAAACATCACTAATGATTTTCTGACTTCTGACTGCTTTGGATATATAATTACACCACAATAAGGTTTTACTATCACAGTGCACTGAGATTTGTGACAAACTGTAAAGCACTTACGCATCACTGTACACTGTAAACCAAGGCGGTTTTGCCATCACTTACTGTACAGAGGCTCAGTCACTGGTACATTTTCATTTACAAAGCCATGTTGGATAAAGTACCATCTTATATCTGCTCCCTGATCTCTCGGCAAATTGAAAGTACTTATTTCCTGAGATCTCATGCTGTGGTTTTATTAAATGTGCCAAGTGCTAGGACTGTCTTAGGGAATAAAGCTTTTAGATGTGCAGCTCCACTAACTTGGACTCTGCTCACACAATGTAAAATCCACGCTGGTACCACTTACATGTTTTAAAAGCTCGTGGGTTCCAAGTGAGATGTTGGGTACGACAGTGGATGATTGAAATTGTATCCCTGTAATTGGTATGATTGTCCTTGTTGTCTTGTTTATTGTTATGTCATAGTGGGAACCTTACTGCTGCAGGTCCCTGAAAATAATTATTGATTCTTCAATGGGATTTTACGCTGGATAAATAAAAAAGTTTTGATTTTGAATGGTCGAAGGCATTACTTGCAAGGTCACTTCAAATGATAAAAAACTGGGAAAAGGGAAATATATTTTTACAAGTGCTTACAGAAAAAAAAAAATTCATACTCAAGTGTAAAGACCAACAATCCAGATATTAAACTTTACTGGTTTTTTTTTTACCAAAGTAAACCAACTTAATAATATTCATGAAATGCATATTTTATTTCCAAACTCCACATATATATTATATTAGTTTATATATCATTTAACATTAAGGAATGGTACACAATTAATCAAACTCTTTAGCACTGGTTCAGAAGGCATTTCATTGTAAAAGGCAAGAAATCACCAGAAAATCCAAATTATGGTAAAAACGTTGCAGAGATCAATGTTCCTTGTCTGAAAGGAGAAAAAAACCCTAATTTTAAAACAAACATTTTCAGTGTTGTTGACTTGGAAGATAAGTTCTGATCAATAATAAAACCTTAGATATGTGTATGCTAGTGACCCTTTCAAATGTCAATGTCTCAATGCTCAGCTCCCGTTGAACAGCTACACAATGTTTGGGGGCGAAAAGAAGTTAACTTTTTGCGATTTGAGAATATCGATGAGTTTTGCGAGTTTGGTCTGCCATTTCAATACTAACTTGGAGTTTGAGATAAATGGGATGGCATAACTCAAAGGCAGACTGCGAGCGAAATCAGACTTTGCCTCTATAGGAAGAGCGGATGAACAATAAATAACCAGTATCAGTCTGAAAAAATGGGAAAGCGCATTTTTGACAAATTATTTAGAGATTATTTAATGACAGTATATGGCGATGATAATTGATTGGTCCTGATATGGAACCTTTGGGCCGGCACACCCTTCAAATCATAATCAATCAAATCAAGTTTTATTTATATATCACATTTTATATACGTTTTTTGGTCGATGCCAAAGTGGCTGCCTACAAATAATTAAAAATACCCTACAGTAAAGACATTTTACAGGCTGAATACAACAGCAGTGTGGTTCAGAAATATCAGTTATGGAGAAGAAAACGACACCCTCCTGTCCTTAGGACCCCTCACATCGTACAAAGGAAAACTTCAAGGGAGGCAAAAACCCACAGTTTAAAGGGAAAAATGGGAGAAACCTCGGGCGATGAGCAACAGAAGCCCACTCCTTCGTGCCCGGCGGTGTGCTTTGGGGATCATTGTCATGCTGCAAAGAAGTTGAAGACAAGTTGGTCAACAATCCTCTCATGCTTGAAAGACCCAGCCACGGTTTCATCTTGCAATGCCCTTGCTGATGGAAGGGAGCGTTGCCACTCAAAAATCTCACGGATACATGGCCCCCCATTCATTCTTTCCTTTACACGGATCAGTCTTCCTTGCGTCCTTTGGCAGAAAAACAGCCCCAAAGCATGATGTTTCCAGCCATGTTTCACAGTAGCGTATCGGTGTTCTTTGGATGCAAACTCAGTTATTCTTTTCTCCTCCAAACAAGTCTAGCTTTGCAGTTTTTTACCAAAAGTTGTTTATTTTGGCTTTCATCTGCACCTATGACATTCTCCCCAATCCTCTTCTGGTCATCTAAATGCCTTCTCTTGCCAAACTTCCCCAGACGCGGCCTGGACATGTTACTGCTTAAGCAGGATTTGAGTCGCCTGGCGCGCGTTTAGTGTGTTACTGCATGCGTAGCCTTGTTACTT
Source organism: Notothenia coriiceps (assembly GCF_000735185.1). NCBI lineage: Eukaryota > Metazoa > Chordata > Actinopteri > Perciformes > Nototheniidae > Notothenia > Notothenia coriiceps. Next base: position 414,630 of record NW_011363841.1, on the reverse strand, counting down.
AACTGACCCCGCGGGCGTGAGATCTTGCGTTGGAGCCCCAGGATCGAGGGGGCAGATTATCAGTAATTGTCTTCCATTTTCTAATAATTGGCTCCCACAGTTGATTTCTTCACAC
>NW_011363841.1:393276-414470 GCF_000735185.1 Notothenia coriiceps | reverse complement strand
AATAGATAGAATTGGAGGGATGAATCCCTCTTTAATGGTCACACATGCAGAGCACACAGCACACACAGTGAAATGTGTTCTCTGCTTTTAACCCATCCTAGTACCAGGAGTCTAGAGCAGTGTACAGCGCCCTGGGAGCAATGGGAGTGAGGGGGGAAGGGGGATGTCCGGTGCCTTGCTCTAGGGCACCACGGCAGGGCAGGAGGTAAACTGGGACCTCTCCAAGTAGAAGTCCACACTCCAAATGTAGGTCTGGTCGGGGACTTGAACCAGCGACCCTACGGCTCACAGTCCAAGCCCCTACTGACTGTCATAGATTTAGTCCCTAATTTTGCTCTCAAAGTGCACCAGATTGATTCATTTAACTTCAACATTTTAAAAAAAATCCTCCCAGGGGAGCTTACCCCCGGACCCCCCTAGAGGTGGTGAGGTCTACCACCTGCCCATACCCCCTGTTAAATTGTCTCACCCACATTGAGGATGCTTCCTACGCCCATGTTTTATTCCATGCGTCAAGTCAGGCAAATTGGGTCCAAATGATATTGCATCAATGGTCTGTTAACATTAAAATCAATAAATATATGCTGTAACTATTTTGCTCTAGGCAACTCAAGGGCTCAGGTAATGTGATTACTATATGAATAATTGTCCAAAATAACATAAAATGCATAGGGTTTTTTGTTAAGTACCATACTTTCGTCGCCGGCCGGCCGATACATGCCGCGCATTAAGTGGGCCTGTCTGTCAATTAATCCCCGGGCCACTTTTTCCCCCCAGTCCGCCCCTGCCTCACCACCAGCCAACTCACTGCCCCCGAGCAAACATACCTTTTTGTGGTCAAACCAACTCTCGCCCTAATTAGCCACAAATCACTGAGTGCATTTTAAAATCATCACTAACCTTACCTATAAAGAACACCAATAAAAATGAGCAGGTCTTCGATTAAAGCATTGAAAGCCCATATGTAGAGTGGGGCAGTAGAGTACATTAAGTGATTGTAGTGGATTTCTATTGACATTATGCTATGAAGAGAGAAACACACACACTCCACAATACTGGTACCATGAACTATGAGGACCATGCTTTTTCTGCAAAATGACTATTATGAAGTGCTGAGCTCAATGCCTCTCAAAAACAACTCACAAAGTATTTTTTTTACCTTCAAGGTTGTACTTTGAGGACATCCAAAACACTCACTGTGTGCTCTACAAAACAATATTTCCAGGAAATAACAGTTTTGCTCTTCTGTATGGTTGAAAACACACTGCAAAATACTTAAAAGCAAGGCAAATAAGATTCAAATCAATAGGCCACAAGCATGTTTACCTGTACCATATATAAATAACCTTCAATCTGGTTCCTTTTCAGAGCTCCATGAAATCATCCTGACCTCTCAAATCTGTGTACAGTATGTGTGAGAGGCTTACTAAACAAATAACTGTGCTGCTTCACAGCCTGTTACCACAGAGACATGTAGGACACATTCCTTCACTTTTCAAATGCTGAGAACATGTCTGGCTATTTGATTAATGCTGCAGCTGGGAGCGAGATCTAATTGTAAAAGCAGGACAAACACTTACTCAGAGAAAGGAAACGGTGCATCAGACCACTCCCCAGAGTATTGAGGAAGGAAATTGGTTTAAGGATGAGACACAGGCTTGCGTACCAATGCGTCGCACCGTCACTCCTCCCTTACTCTCTCCATCTAACCTTCTCCACCCCTCATGCGGCACCTTTGATTCAAATTTTCACAAAAATTGGGGAATGTGACACATCTCTTTATTTGGCCACCCCTGAGCATTAGCTATGCTTGTCCAGCGCGCACAGTCAGATCCCTGGATCTGATTGTAACTGATGACTTGAGAAAATATAAATCACACTTGAATTGCAGCCCTGAGATGTCAGCCATTAAAATACAGTGCAGGGTACCCGGAATACATAGAAGATGATTGGTAGTCAGCAATGCTGGATGACACTACTAGATTACCTTATGCAAAGGTGTTCAACTGAATGTTTAATATGGAGGTCCATTTAAATAGCTGTCAGGATGTATTTCAAGTAAAGCATCGGAGAATATCACTGAGGGAATCACAACCCCTAGAATAAGGAATATCAATTAAAAGCAGTTCTTCCTTAAGGTCAAAGAAGAAATCACCTCCACACAACAGAGAGCTGAAGAGCTGATCGAACAAGTCCATCTCCAGAAACTGGATTTAGGTGTTTGCAAATAATCCACTGGCCTTGAGCGAAGACAACACCCTGCCATGAGGGAAAACCTGATAGCCACAAATCAATCCAGCCTAAAGTCAATTAAAGAGCCAGCTAAAAAGCATTTTACATCTAATTACATCACACAAATCATCCCGGACAGCACACACATGTTCACCCAGCCATTTATCTGCAATACAATGACAGCCGCCCTCACTGCAGGGCTTACAGTATTAGGCTTGTTCAAAGCTTGTGTTGAGAAAGGAGTTTTTAATATAATTACCCATGTCTGTGCCACTGCGGATTCTTACTTTTTACTGCCTTTTTTGTGATTCCTTGGGAGCTGCTTATAAAAAGTGTCTTCAAATGAAAAGATAGTGCTCTTTTTAATGCTGGCACCATTTCACCGGATTACATACCATCCAACTCTACAATGGGTTATTTCAGATCCACAGCCCCGGGGATAAGTAGCCTGCACTCACATTAGAAAGAGGTGATTTGGGATATAGATTTGATGTAATTGGTCTCAAAGGCTGTGCCATGAAAAGAAAAAAAGGTATACAATTGTGCTCAACACTCTTTTTAGAGAAAAAAAGCTATGTTTTCATGACTTGAATAGGCATTTCAACATCTAGCTTACTATTTATTTTTACTTTTCAACCTGTAGTCAATGCTTAATTTTTATTTATTACAAATACCATAACATTTAAAAGTCTAGTTCTAAATGTAATTTGACTAAAGCAGCACCCAATGGTTTACCACTATAACCAGTGCTGAGAGGCTGAATGGTAGTGCTCTCAGCACAGACCTCTTCATGTCTTTAGCTTACATGACTCACTATTGGCAGACTCATGCCTATAAAGAGACTGGCAGTAAGAGTCAGCAGTCACCATAAAAGTCTCTGACCGGCATGCATGGGAGGAATTCCAAACTTTATGAGACGATCGGGGAGGAGATTGAAAGCCCCATACCACATCACTAATTACACTTCTACAGAGAAAAGCTAAATTAAATCCCTCAAAGGACAATACTTCCATTAAACCTGATAAGTGGGTTACTGGGCCACTATAAACCTGACACAGGCCAATATACTGAACAATTCAGTACCTTACAACACTAACCATTTTTTCGTGCTGGCCATGATGTAATTAATGTTCTCCCAAATTCTCAGCCTGGAGCTGTGGCTTTAAGGGATGTCTGGAACCCGTTTTCCTCCAGACTGCTCCAAGCAAAACCATTTTTAATAATGTGAATATGTCATTATTAATGACACCCTGCAAAGGTTAAACTCATAAGGTGAGGGTTACTGATAAAGACCTTCAAATTGGATTAAGGACATCCAATTTACTTCTAAGTCTCTACTCTTCCCAGTTGCCTCTAGTGTTTTTAAATAGGAGTCTGTGCTGTGACTGTTAAGCAACTAAGTTGAAAGAACTGACTCTTATCCATTACCTCGTTTTGATATTGGACATCTGAAACATTTACCAGTCAAATTATTCTACAACAAAGAAGCTAAGCACAACAGATAAAAGAGAGCCGCTGTGATGTGTTTGTGGGCGCTGAAGAGCAATAAAACTCAGTCTCCCTGGTGTCCACCTGGACTCAATGGACTCTTGGATCCTGTGTAATGCCATTGACATTTTAGTGAGGACTACCTTATTTGGCATGCCAGCACTCTGGCATCTGTATGTTGTGGTTCACTGGTCCTTACAACCAGTCATATTTAACATTTATACTTCAACAGTGCTGGGCCTATCTATCTGAGACGTCTACCTTGGCACTGACAGATTTGCCAGTCCAGCAGCCTGTGTTTATTGCCAATCCCCCACACATGGTTCAGGGCTAATACTTCAGAAGCCTCCCTACTCCCGTTTATGAACAGCATAGCTCAAAAGCTACTGAGCCCACCCACCTCTTCCTCAACAACCTGCTCTCCCTCACTCCGCCCCCACATCCCCCCCAGCTTAGGTCCTCTAATTTTAAAATAATGGGAATCTCTGGTCGACTTACTCTATTGATTAAACTGTCACGCTTGACCACTGTGATTGATAAAACTTCATTCGAACATGTCAAGCGACGACAGCAGTTTGAGTGACACAGCAAAACACAAATGGGAGGAAACTAGCAGCGGGAGGGGGGCTGGCATAAGGGCTGGTCTGTGCTGTCACCTTTGCATCATATCTGCATTTAAATGTCTCATATAGCCCCACTGTATTACTTTACTCGACGAAGCCTTTTTAGGTCTCCTGTTTTACAGCAGAGGAGAACCCTTCGTCTTATTATATGTCAGGACTCGACTAGTCTCTGGGGACCCGCCATATTTATGGAGGTGTATTCGACTGGGGACATTAGGGTGGGTTCAGGCTTAAACATGAGGTAATGTAAGTGCAATGAAACACTAAACTAGGTTTAACATCTATAACCATTGCCACGTATAAACTATGCTTAACATTTAGACATGCTTCCGACAACTTTAATGCAATTTGTGTTTTCCATGACTAGGGATGCTCCGATCGCCAATTTTGGGGCTGATCGCCGGAATCGGTATCGGCTGATACCGATCGCCGATCCGATCGAGTGGGCGGGGCCTTTGGGGATCTTCCATTTAAAGTGATGTTTAAAACTCAGTTAATGGGGCTCATTAACTGGCACTTCCACAAACAACAACCAACATCCTTATTAAATTCAAATGAAGTACATTATTCAAGTTTACATTAACTTTGGATAATAACATGGGAGAAATGAGCGGAAGCGCTCTCTCTCCCTCTCTCCCTCTCCTGACAGCCTGTCAGTATCGTCTCATGCAGCTCACTGATCCAGTGATGAGTGACCCGACAGTGAAGAATAAATATATTTATAACTAGTTTAGCTTGTTAAGATAAAATTGTTCCAGAGGTAGATAAAATAGTTAAGTGTGTTAAGTCTAACTCTTAGTGTGTGTTTTGCTCCGCTCACCGGTCCGTCACAGCGGGTGGAGCTGCAGGATTTCTGTTTCACACACGTTGCATACCGATATTTTATTGACACCTTTTTGACACCTTAAAGCTCCCATGTCATGCTTTTCCGGTTATTACCCGTCCCCTTGTGTGTTATGAAGGTTTTTCTGCATGTCAACGGTCTGCAGAGTCAAAACCCTCAAAGTACACCCTGTAGCGAGTAAAACTCTAACACAGAAAATACCTCCCCAAAACGCCTCGTTGGAGATACGTCACTGTCCATTGATTCTTCCGGGTAACTCATGATGTCATGCGTTTCCCGGAACCAAATGGACCAATCCGTGGAGCCGTTACGTTACGTTAAGCCCCCGCTGATTGGTCCAAATTGACCAATCCACGGACTTCCTCACACACACACTCAGTGCATGCAGCTCTGCTGATCTCTCCTCCCTGGCTGCAGGCTGATAACAGACAGTTGGGATCGCGGCGAAATTCTCTCTGCAGACCCATTCTCACAGCGTTTATCAACCTTTTTCTTACTCAATATCAAGCCACACTTATTGTTTTTACTTCGGCTGTGACTTTGTGTGTGCTCAGGATGAGTTTGGCACCGATCGATCGGCAGAGAGTGAATATCGGCCGATAACGATCGGACCATCCCTATCCATGACTAACATTTGGCTAACATGGCACTTACACGACATGACTTTCCCTGAATAGTTGTGAAGGAGAAAACGCAGCATGGAAAAAATGTATCTCTGTTAGAAATTGATTTAAATAATAGACTGTGATACTAAGTTTTGCAAATATGTATTGCAATGCACAGCCTACCACACGTCATCATTGCTATCAGGGTTTTCCTAACTGGGTAACAGGGGCACTGCGCCCTCATACCAAAATGCAGATTTTCCCCGTAACATTTGTAACTGAGGCCAGAAAACAATATTTCTGTTTGTGAAACATTTTATAATTAATACAAACATTTGAAAATCGTGTTGAATAGACGACAAACGGAATGTAGCTTTGTTTTTAACGGAGCTCCGAATGAATAGGGGATCGATGTCCGGTCGGTCTGCCGGTGGACGAGTGGCAGGCAGCAGGCTTACTCTTCAACTGTGATTTCTGAATTTCCTTTTTCTGTAGAGGAAGTAAAGAAAACCGTAACTCTGGGTTTTATTTGTTGTTTGAGGTGCAATATATGACTCAGCAGCTTTAAGACATGAAGAAATTATTTTGCGCTTTGCTCTAATGCTTAAATGTTGCCGGAAAGTGGGCGGGCCGTAATTTTGGCCACAAGTGACATTAGCGCCCTCATACTATATTTTTCTAGAAAAACCCAAGGCAATGTATGATTTCTCTAAATGTTTTTTGTGTGTTTGCTTTTAAACATTATACTACAGATTAGATGGTGAGAGCTGAAGCTGTATAAAAAGCATTCAGCTAGGGGTGGTTCATATGAATAAAATCCTCTATCACAGTATGTAATTTTATATCACTATATCAATATCTATCGTAATAAGAGTACGTTTTATAGACAATCGATTGAGAAACAGTTTATGGATAACATACCAGTAGGAATGTATGTCTTTAGCTAATAAAGTAAATTGAATACCTTAGGAAAATCCCATGAAAAAAATCCAATACCATCACAAACCGGTTCTGCTCATCGATCTGCTTCTATGTCCTCAATGACATAACACCCAGATATTAAACTGGCGTGCAGACTATCATGGATGAAAAAGGTGACAACGATGCGACTCCCTCTAGGAGGAACGCGGTCTTCGATTTTATCTTTATTTTATTTTTTATAGTGCAATTAGATTTTTAACCTTGACAAGTCACCAATGTATGAGGGATAAGATAAAATATTTTACCTTCAAAATAGGTATGCTTCTAGTGTTGGAGCACTTTTCTGTTCACAAACTAACCAATATTTTAGAATTACAATAAAGCAAATATCTGTACATATAATCTTTATCAACACTTAAGAAAACCAAAATGTACATCAGTCAGTGGGCGGGTCTCCCAACTTCAGTGTTTCATTTGCGCTCACTGTGTGACTGTCTAGAATGCCATCCTGCTTGCTGTGCAAAACTCAGCATCTGATGCTTGCACTGTATGGAAAACGCTTCTGGGTGGCATGTCTGGTGATTAATCGATCAGGCTGCTGACCTTCCACTGACCTCACAGATCAGTGGATTTCAGCAACAGATCTTTGAGACTTCATCTGTCGCTGAAGTTGTGCATTGGACTCTGAGCCGAACTAATCCTTACTTATAAAAAGGAAACGGGCTCAGATAGTGATCAGCACCGCAGTAGACTGGACAGCTCCGCCTCGAGCAAGGTTTACTATAATCCCACGATTAAATAGAAACAACAGTGTTAAACAAATGTAGTACATGGCTTTATTTATCTGGCACTGATGTAACCCTACGAGAACACGTTTAGGTTTTGAATAACCTAAAACATGTCATCTTTTATGAGCCTATATATCTAAAAAATGACTGTCATTTGGAAAGCTGGATTTCTGCTTTATGGAATTTTAGAAATACCTTTATAAAACTAGGAAATTATTGTTAACTGCTATTATTTCATGCAAACAGTAAGGAGGGAAAAAGCAATGAAATGTAAAAGCATTTTTAAAAGTTCCCATCTTGACTTCCAAGGGGTAACAACCTTTTTGATACGGCTTTGTGGATTAGGCAGGCACTGATGGGGCAGAGAACAACAAAGAGTGATTCCGAACAAGACAAATCAATCACTATTCCAAACAAGACAAATCAATCACTTTTCTGGGAACGTTTGCTTATTGTCCTATGATGTTTGTAACCTACATTCCACCTTTGCATGGTCGAGTGAAAGGGAAAGTTTACTTGCTTTTGGTTCATTTTCTTCACGCACTAAAAACACCCTGTCAACCCAAGTCAAAGACTACACAACACACAGGACTTACGGAAATATATGGGAGATTTATCATCATTAACTTATGTGTGAGGCCTTTACATTTTTAGAATGTGCTTATTTCCTAACGGCAGACTAATTCAAAGCACCCTGAATCTATTAACATTGTAGGGAGCAGATTTTTTCCTTACAGGGCCAGTGGTAATAGTGATGTGATATGGAGATCTACATTTTGAAAGTATTTTCATGATAATGAATGTGTAATATTGGAAAGGTAATTATGAAACTAGTGGCCTCCTCTCCATCTCTCTTGTTGCTTCTTTTCAGTCAACAGCGTGTGCATGGTAGTATGGTACCGCATGCACATACTGATTCATTTCATAAAGTTCAGTGAAGATGTCAAGACCCGGTGGCAGTGACATTTCTGGAGTGAGAGGATAGTTTCAACTTTTTGTGGTGGAGCGAGTATGGTAACAAAAACAATATAACAATTGTGGATCATAAGTCTTGTGTTCAAACTTTTACTTGGAGCTGCATTTGGATCCAACCTCATAGATACATAGCACTTTTCAAATACCACTTCACAGTATACTAACACATGCACAAACCATGAGTATCCCATTCTAAGTCACAACATGTATCGGTAGACTACAAGGTCGCTGAACAAAGAGAATCAACCAGACTCAAAGGGCATCAATGGGATTTGAGATCAAATCTTATACAGAACCACATCAAAAGACAGCACACCACAGAAAGTAGTATAAACAAGTTATCAATGTCTTTGAGCCATTAGCAGCACATAGAAAAAGCAGGCTGCAGCTGCCGTGTGCAATTTTCAAAAACGATTTACAACACATGAGAAGAAGAACAATAAAACCAGCCAAAATTATAAAAGTAGTCGCTTACCATTACAGTTTGTGAGGGCAGCGTAGGTGTTGAACCATTTCAGTACAGCCATCCATTCTTGAACTGTCACACAGCACTTGTAGGTCGTGTTTCTCTGAAAGGTCAGCAGGATGAACAGTTCAGGATTGGTCCTACACCTACAGGCCAGGGTGTAGAACATGACATGTTGTTACCAGTCCAAACAACATTTCATGAAAGTGAAGTGAATATAAGACGTACAAAGTCGGGGCATGCTGGCTGGGTCGACTGAGCTGTGAAAATACTAGCTGCATAATTTCTGTCACTACCATAGCTCAATTACTTCATTGAAAGGTACCTTGTCGTTTTCATTGAAACGGGCTTGTTACACTTACATTGGTTGTCCTGTCAGTCGCAATGCTTCCCTCGGAGAAGCAGCGGCTAGTATGGATGGAAGCTAGCCGGGAGTTAGCGTCACTGAAACGTATGCTAGCACTTGTGCTAACAATGCTGCATTAAAACTGTGCTAACTCCCTTACTCGTCTCCCTTTTGTTTCCTGGGATGCTACAACAACTCGTCAACGTTAAAACTTTTGGTTAACAAGTATATATAACTGTATTATGACGGTTTCTCTCTCATTAGCAGACGCTTTTCATGGCAGTCATTCTGAGTTAGCGGGTAATTCAGCAGCACATGTGACGTTGATAACGTTAATTAGGGTTGCATTCCATATAGTGAGGTTAGTTCAACCGCTACACTATTTTACATGCTCACTCACTGATAAAACTTACTGGGACGCTAATTCGAATCGTGCCATTGTATTCACACGTGCTCTTCCTGCAACTGAAAAATAATTCCATTAAAAAGGTTGATAAAAGTTGATTCTATAATTATTTCTAATTGTTCCTATTAGTTTAAACACATCGTTATATCTAAATGCAAACTCTGATATGTGATTGTTTCAAAACACACAACCAGAAGAAAATAATTCCATAATTTCACACCTCCTGTACCTACTTCCTCTCAGAAAGCTAAAATAACTGATGTTTAATTTCAACGTTTTTTCAGCCTCTATTCAGGCAGGCAACTCATTAAAATACGAATTCTTGTTTACAATGGCAGCCTGGCAAAGGGCCTCTTAGAGGGAGGAAGTGGTTTGACAAATAAATGTCAAAGCAAGTTAAAAAGTGGGCAGCAACCGTCCAAATATTTCCAACATACCCAATAATTACATACTATCACAACAAGCATTGCATGTGACAACAAGCATTACATATACATATATATATACATATATATACATATATATATACATATATATATACACATATATGCATATATATATACATATATATATACATATATATACACATATATACACAACACAAGAGAAGAAGAACAATAAAACCAGCAAAAATTATATATATGTGCGGAGAAATGTTTGTTATTCATTCCTACTGCATCCTTCAATTTCACTTTCATGTTTTGCTGCAGCTGTAATCCCTGTTGTTTGAATTTTTTGATTTTAGACAAATTACCTTTTTTGTAGGCCAAACAAAACAAGGGTCACAAGGGATGTTACGACCTGCATGTAAAACTCACCCAGGATTTTTTACATTTTTGCAAAATACCTTTAGTATTGTGGTGCAATTTAAAACAATTTGGAGAATGGGGGAAACACAGATCAGGTCAACAGCACTATCTTTATAATGTAACACGAGTGTCCTATACTCTTTCTGTAAAATACATCCTGAAGTAAGGCAGCTTTCCATGAGCGGTTTGATTGCCAAAAGTCGCCAGGCCAGGATTTGGAAATCTTATCACTCTACTGCTATCCATCTATTTCCCAAGCATTTTCTGTGGGTTGTTCAAAGTTATTCTGGGAAATTTAAGACATCTAAATCAAAAGTGTATGTAGATTAGTTAGGACAGCTCAAAGAACAATCAAAAAGAAACACATGTTATACTTAAGCTTACCTGCCTCTGCCTTTTTATCAAAACAAAACATTTAAAGAAGGATTTTTCTCCTCAGAGCCAAGTCAATATGTGTGAGTTTGGAAAAATACACACTTTGTTCAAAATACTTTCTTGCTTCACATGTTTATCGTCATAAGGGCACTTAGTTCACAGGCTATTGTTAGACACCACCTAAAGAGTGAGGAATGTGTTTGATTTTAAAGGCTGCACTTATGTCTCTTTAGAACATAACTAACAAAAGTAAAGAAACCCAATTACATAACTTAAAAGATAATGCTGTATATAGCCCTGAAGTCAATAACGCAGTCTTGGGAGGCAGGTATACATAATATAATGCCTTCATTATACACAGCAGTATATTTGGAGAGGGTACTAAAATTCATTTTACTTTTGAGAGAAAATGATTCTTTAGGGCTTACACTCTCCTTGTTATTACAACATAAATCTGGTATAATGGCAAAACAAAGCATATAAAAAGAAGGTTCAAGGGAGGATAGAAAAACATTACTTCAGTCTGTGGATAATCCCATCAGATAAATAAAGAGAAAAACAGTGGTTTCCTTTTTAATTGTTTATTAAGATATAAAGCAGGCACATGAATATAAGAAACGTGTGCACTAATAAGTCAGCTCTCAACAAAAAAATCCACAGCAAAATAGTTGATATCACTCAAATCCAAACTCAATTACAGCAAAAGACAAACTGTCGAAATGTTTAGTTCTACAGTCAAATAAAATAAAAACAAATCCACCTAACAGATAATCATATCTTTCACTGCCAAAGATCACAGATGTCAAACGAGCAAAACAAATTTCAGCCCGAGATCTGAACAGCAGGGTTTCAAAGCCTCTGAACAACAATGCACCTCAATGTACGACTGGAAAACTCCTGCTTTTTACCTGAAGTTAAAAAGAAAACAAACTCTCTCCCGTTTCATTTTAAAGCTCCAACTCCTGGCAACTTGATTTTAGTTTTCTATAAAGATTGTGCCCGACATAATACCTTGATTAGTGTTCAAGCTTAAGGGCAAGGAAAAAACAAGCAGAGTTTAAAGTAGAAGAAATCCCCTCTCTTCCTTGCACCTCTAAGCAGTGGAGAGAAACATATTGATCCCTTAATTTGAACACACCTTAAATCGTGGAGGTGTTTGGTTTTATTGACAGTTAATGAAGCTTGTCGGCTTTGGAAAGAAATGACTCTGGGTCTTCTCGTTGTTTAGCCCACTGGGTTCTCCCAGTCTCTCAGGAGGCCAGGCCAATAAACAAAGTCTGACCAAGTTATGCAGCAAAAACAGAAGGTTGGGGGAAAATACTCAGTTGCCTTCTGTTTGCTGCAAGGATACATAAAAACAAAAAACTGAAAATACAATGAATTTGAGATGTTTAAATTATAAAGAAATGACATTTACCAGTACAGGGGTATAAATCATTCAGCACAGAACATATAATGTTTTCTTTAGACTTATTTGAAGCATGTATAGTGGCATAACAATGTACGTATAAAGTTAGAAAAAGGTACACATGGAAAAATAGTGACTTTGGTTCCTTATGCCTGAACCAAAACACATTTAAAATATTACCAGTTAGCCTAGCACATCCAAATGAACTACAGTTATTCTTCAAGTTAAAAAAAGCTAACAGATTTTGCATAGTACATATTTGCAGTAAAGAAGGTATTTTGCCCTAATCAAACATTGTAGTGAAAAACCTTCCTTCCATCAAAATGCATTAGTCCGTTTGATTTCCCTCTATCTGTATTTTCCAAAGGAGAGACAGTTATTGCTACAGACTAGAGCAAATCCAAACGTATGGAATAGAAACGAGGCAGTGTAGGAATATAATGACCGCCTATGCAAAAGTGGAACAAATAGAATAAAAACCTTTCTTTTTGATAGAATGACAAGCTCCATCTATATATAAACTCATTGGTCAATATGTGTGTTCTCTTGACTGAAAGGGGAGTCTAGATGCTATCCATGGCCTTGAACTCGCTGAGAGCCTGCACGGGGTTGATGTGCTTCTTCTGAGAGGACCTCTTCACCCGGTTGGTCTGGTCGTCCTGCTTCTCTCTCTTCACCAGGGGCTTCTTCTCGGGGGCTTTCATCTTCCAGGAAATGGCCGGCATATTCAGAGCCTCCATGTTTTTGTTCTTCTGGTACTTAGTAGAGGCAACGTAGGAGGCCTTGACAGTGGACACGACTGTGTTCATCAGATTCTTTGCGGCCTGAATTAGAGACATGGCGCTGTCCAACTGTGGAAAAGACAGAGAAACGGTTAGCCTTGGAACATCGTAAAAATAACCTGGCATTTTTTCTTTTATTCACACCTTTTTGAATGAACGCAAATTGAAAATAAAAGTTTCTGTCCTTTTAACCTTTTCCAATTTAATGAGAAACTATGATTAACGGAAGAACCAACCAACCAACCACAGAGTTGGTCTGGACTAAGAACAGATGTGAGAGATTTGAGAATATGGGAAAAGGTCACTCTAATTTAATCCCCACAATTGAATAGCCCCAGAGACAGCGGTGACACTTGACTTCAAGAGTTGGAAGCATAGGCTCATTTCAGCCCTACAGAAAAGAGGATGGCAATAATTATTTCCTTCACACAAAGGTAACCTATCTTTAAAGATCCGAGTGGCAAGTAAGAAGTTCATTAACGCTCCAGGGTTCTGTAAACACTGGCCTTGTTCAGTGTTATCTTAAGAGCTCAAAAAGGTTAAGAAACAGTTGGCCAACAATAGTCCAGCACAAGGAAAGCCATTATTTCTGTTATCTGTTTATTTGATATAAAATATAAGCTGCTGATTACAGTGCCGAAAATGAATCATTAGCTAATCACAAGCAACAGCCAATGCCATTAAGTCTTAGTATTTTTAATTTATGTGGGCATTGCCGGATAATAAAACTTTAGAAAGTATTCTAATGCATTCTATTGATTTAATTATGTTTCTGCAAGAAACTTCCTTGTCAACAATCACAATCCTGTTTACCTCATTGCTTCTTACCCAAAATACTCTGTGCGTATCCTTCCTTCGGGAACAGACTGCATTTCCTACTTACATTAAAGTTTAACCCCTTTTTGCGAATAATTTTGAAGCTGAATTGCTGCTACCAGCCCACTTCCATTTGAACTCTTAAGATATTTTTACAATGAAGATTACATACATACTGTCCATGGTTTAGTTCAGTGATTATCAACCTTTTTAGAGCCACGGTTCATCTTTTACATTAAATAAATCCTGCGGAATATGAACAACCCAAAAAGGTACAAAATGAGACATAGTAGCTTTATACAGCAGAATTATATTTAATGACGAGTCTCTCAATGTGGCTACGAGTTCAGCTGGTAAGTAACTAGCTTTGAGAGCTCTCTTTGGGTTTTTTCTCGTAACAGATACCCATTTCTCAGTTTGTTTACGCAGGCAGAAAAAAAAATGGTCCGTGTTGTTCTTTTGAAGTGACAGGTGTTTTGTTTGCAGTTGACGATTAAGCTTCCTTGGGAACATGGCACTGTTGGATTTTATTTGCAGCAAGTAAATAATATTTTTTGGACTGACTTAGTGAAATTGGAACGTGTCCCACAGCGATCTCTTACGGCACACTGGTTGAAATTCAGTAGTTTAAAAAAGGTGTTGAACTTACCCCGGAAACGACCAGCTCTCCTCCCAGGTTCTGCACCTCGGCCTTGACCTTGCTGCAGATGTTGAGCTGGTGGCAGTACAGGGCGATGCGCTGCAGGTAGGCCAGCAGGTCCTGCTTACAGGTGGAGTCGGGGCACTGCGAGGGGTGAGAGAACAGGCGTCAACACATCACTTAGTATGTGAGCATACACAGGTTTGTGGTTCCAATGCTACCTGCTTTTGCTGGTTGTACAATGAATCAATTTTTGGAACTCGCTGCTACTACTCAATGTGAATATTTATGTGATTGTACAGACGCCATGATCTCACACTTTATCAAGATGAGTTAGTAGCAGTGTGACAGGTAATGTAGACACCCACATTAGGGCCGCGCTCAGAGCCAAAATGACAAACGCACGCCCACAACTTGGTAGATTGATAACTCATCTTCACAGGGTTAAGCATGATCAAGTCACACAGCATGCCAATTCTATTAGGAGGAAAACACAACTGTCAATCAATTAGCTTTGGGTAACAGTTTTAATCTGGTGTGAAGTTTTTTTAGAAACAAAAATACATGATCTGAAGTGTTAACAGCACCCTGGTTCGCAGATGAGTAATGTTTTCAAAATGTAACAAAGTCATCATCCCACCTCCTGTCACTAATGTGGGTTCTTGCCTTCAACCCGACAACAAGGTGTGAATTAAAGGCGCAGCACTGGAGAAGCACTCTAACCGGCTTCAATAAATACAACTAGTACTCGGAGGAAAAATGCAACGGATCAGAGCTTAAATTGTGAAAGAGCAGAGACTATGGACTTAAAACCTAGTCCAAAAAGCCTCTTATTCCCAACCATGCATTGTAATATTGCAAAAAGTCAGCTGGGATCAAAACAAAATACATTGGAGCCATAAAAAATCCATCAACTTCAAGAAATCCCAATAAATTATTATAAAACCCACTTGAAAGTGGCAGCATGCAAAGAGCTCCACAAATGTATTTCGTTTAGCATTGGCAATCCTTTTGAATTATTTCATCTCATCATAATTAAGACTCAAGCCCTGCCTTTAAACACCATTTCCAATCTCTTTCCTAGTTTGCTAAGCAAGCCCCCGGCCAGCATGTTGATTAGGAAACATTGATGGGTGTCTGATGCTTTGCATCCGATTGTAGATCTCAGAGACACGACACTAAGGATATGTCAGCGATGATCATTACATTAGACGGACTTCGTTACAGATAATCAGAGGCTGGCAGCTTTTCACACTCACTAAACTAACTCTACCTGTGAAAAGCACTTTGGTGACCATGTCTGTGAGCAAGCCAAGAGAAAATACTGGCTCCAAAGTCCAGTATTTGCAGGTGCTTGGCAGTCTGAAGGAGGAGTCCTTTGGCAGAGCTTCATTCTGAGTGCAGAGGAAAAGGTGAAAGGGAAGTAATAGCAGCCAATCTTTTAATTGATGGAATCTCTGCAGACAGGAAAATGTTGAGGTCAGTGCTGACAAACAAGTGTTTGCATGAGTCTAGACAAACTCAAGAGGCTTTTTGTCTGGATATAACGGAGCGTATGACAGAGTTGACATCTCTCAAAAATGACCGCTATTATCGTGCACTAAATCCACACAGGGCGAGGAAACCCCAGATGTCGTTTCTCTATGCAAACGGAGGAAACCGAAATATCTTTGCTATCAACATTGTACCACACTTCAAAGAGTCTAGGACTTATGATGCTTCTAATCCTGCTGAGCGCGTCTGTATCCCTGGTGGGTGTGTAGAGCGCTCTGCTGAATACAGTGCACACACTCCCAGAAACACAGCCATGCATGCATCTACACACTCTCCCCAGCCAGCACAACTGTGCCCCTTTGTACACATCATACCTCAGAGCGGCGGGGGGCTTTAGTAGGAGGACGAGAAAGTGAAGCACAAATAAAGCAATATTCTTTCAACGTATTCAAGCACATATTTAAAGGTCACAAACAAATCCTACTCAAAACATTAAAAATGATGTATTTCCTTATGGAGAGCTCTAAAGATTTCCTCTGACAGTGTTAATAAAATGGACCTTAAGTCTTCTCTGTCACTACCGTCCACTGCTGATTAATAGAGGGATGGGCTGAGGAGAAAGGAGGGAAATGTAAGAGTTGACATTCTATTAAAGAAGGTATGCAAGAGGAGATGAGGGGAAAGAGAGCTGGAGGGGATGATCATCATACATGGCTGAGAGACTAGAGAAAATGGGAGTGGGAGGAAGTGTTTTCTTTTTTTTTTAAAGAGAGAGAGGAAAGAACCAGAGAAAAATAGGTAGTTGAAGAAAAAGACGAGGATGAAGAATGAGCCAGAGGGGAAACAGCATGGAGGAGTAAATAAGGGGGCTAAATCCAACTGGGGAAGCGGGACGTAGACAGGAGGATTCAACTGTAGTCGGTCGGGGGGGGGGGGTATAAGCAAGTGAGAGAGAGCGGGAGCAGTAGCACAGACCTAGGATGAGGCTGAATGCAGCAGCCATGCTAATGAGGGCTTGGGGAAGTATTCAGACGGCTGAGCGCAGGGCACTGTGAAAGCATCACTTGTGCTCGTACTCAGCTCAGCTGCTGGCTTCACTCAGCACTCAGGAAACTCTGCAAAGGCTGCTCTGAGTGTGACATGTGAATACAGAAGTTGCCCAGAGAAGAGACAAGAACACCTTGGATTGTTTTGGGTAATGCAAATAGAAGCACTGCGTGTGATTAAGCCGTGCGCTGTTCACAAGCTGATACCTGCGCTGTGATCCAAACCAGATGTCTCAGTAGGTGACTCAAATCGCACAAAGAAAACCTTTTTATTCCTCTGCTTTTATACTCAACGGCATGAATAATTAATAGTGCAAATAATAAATGGGGCATATAATGTGGGTGTATTTGTTCAACTTATATGTTAATGCATCTGCCGGTTGTGCTAACACCATAGCCGTGCAGTCATGTTGAAAATCATATCTATCCCCACTATTCAAACAATTCATTTCCATTTCACAAAGCAGAATTTGCTCTGGTGTGAAAAAGAGAAGGAGCATCGCTCTTGTTCCCGGTGAGCGATGCTCTCCTCTAATAGTGACTTCCAACATTAGAGCCCATCATTGTAATTTTTTTTCCCCCGTCGTCTCTGGCTGCTGCTGTAAATGTTCCTGAGGCCTGATGATATAGCCCCTGTGCTTCTCCCTACATGCTGTGTGGCCACTTATGGCCTGGGACAGCTAACCTTGCTTGGTCAGCTACTATTGAGAGATGGCAGAACAGGGAGAGAGGCACTGGAGACTTCCACACAAGACTCAGAATATCTTTTAAACTAATAGTGAAGGTGAGTCACCTTCTTTCAAAAGCAGACCGCAGTAAAAGTTATAAATGTCAACATTTCTTGTTAAGCTCGCCTTTTCACTGCTGACTTTAAGTGCCTTTTCAAAAAAATATATGTAAAAACATCAAAGTTGAGTCAAAGGGTAGCTCATTATTATTCTTATTTGCTAATTGAATGTCTTCAGCTCTATATTCATGATGGTTTTACTTCTAGCTGTGTGTGGGTAGCTCTTGTTCTATTTAGCATTTCTTGGCATTTAAGCTATTGCTTAAGAGCATTGTTTTTCTCACTTCAGACTAAGTACCACTTACTTATTATAAGAAAACTCCCCAAATGAACAAAAGAGTAAATGTGCTGCTAAGAGTAACCAAATTACAAATAACAGTCAATTGAAATGACGAATAGTCAATAGGTGCGTTCACACCGCAGTACTTTTCCCACTTTAGTTCCGAAATGTCGCGTTCACACTAAAAAGAGCCAGAACTAAAATGAGTTCATGAGAACCTTTTTTTACCCCCTTTTCCGTCCCTGCTAGAGAGCAGGTACTTTCGTGGGAGAAAAAGGTTCCTATGTCTGATTGGCTGGGCGGTTTGCAAACCACGCCCCGTAACACTCCCAAAAAGTGTTGTGAAGCCGCCATTTTATTATCCTCGCATTAGCATTATTAGCATTAGCCCCGCGCACAAACGCAGAGAGACTAACTTATGGCAACACAAAAGAAAACATGGGAGCGGTGGAGATGAGGAGGTGTCGGCGTTCTGGCGATTTACTCGGAAGGCTTCAGTAGAAGCTGCTGGGAGTCCCAGCAGCTTCTACTGAAGCCAGTCCCCAACTCCGGGGACTTCCGGCCGGGGATTTTGGGCGGCAGTATACGCCGTGAAGTTGTTTGCGGCCTGCCAGTAAACCCAAAGCAGGAGAAGAAGGGACGTCAGCGGCTTCATTTGCCTAATCCACCCCCAGGGATTTATTCCGGTGTGAACGCGATCTGTACTTAGTTCATGAGAACTAATGAGTTGTCAGGAACTAAATTCTGCTGAACCTTTGTGGGAAAAGTACTGCGGTGTGAAAGCGCCTAAGAACATTTAAAAAAAGATTTCTAAAATAACAGGTTTAAGAAATGAATAATTCTGCTGCGACTCATTTGTTCGCCTTCCAAAGCAACATTTTCACTGTGGTCAATATGAACTGTGGAACAAACTAACAACCAATTTATATGATAATGTATGAATTTAAAATAAAAGTTGGTTTTGATATTAAAAACAACATGTATGCTACACTCTACTGGGCTTGAAGGCATTTTGAGAAACACTGTATTTGGACTTTAAAGTAAGTCATTGTATTTCATCAGATCGACTCAGACCACTAGGGTTACTTTCCAAACGTCTGCTCTAGAGAAGCACTGACTGAACCAAAAACATATTTTTCACTTATCAGACCGCCCAACAAAATAAAAGGAAATGAGGCAATAACAATGACGGAGCAGGATGTTGAACAAAAGGATTTCACTGTGCTACGTGCCGGGTAATGTGCATGATTTAAATGATGATCAGGAAGGTCAGGTCCCATCATTGGAAATGCCATGCAGTTCCGCTGAATTCTATTAAACAGAGGCAGAGCCACTGTGCTGCTGCTTCCGCCTGAACTGACCTTTCAGGACGATCACCCAGAGGAAATGCCAATTTCCAATATTTACTGACAAGGGAGCCTCCTAATGTGCCGCTGCCGGCGACCTGTTGGTTGGTGCTCCAGGGCGGTAAACACAGAGGCCTTTTCTAATAACTTTAGTTTTTCAGTCCCTCCCCGTCATGAGAGAATTGATACACCCACTGCTCTCAGTTCCCATTGAGGTGATTTTGAGGGTTTTTGGTTAGTGTTTACATTCAATGCCTGTTGCTTTATCCTAGACCTTGGCCTGGTTATTGGATAGCTAGAGGCAGTACAGCTTAACAGCTAAAAATATATGGTTTTATTTTCACAAGTTCACCAATATCTATGCCTTCACCGTATAAATCCCCCCCATATAATAACTTAGTGACAGCCCAATTTTGTTTCCTGCCAAAGTTAAAAGAAAACCTCCAACAAATACAAAACCTTCATTCAGGCCAGCTTCACTTTGATGTGTTGCTGGATTGTTTTATAGCTTGAAGGGAAACCAAAACCTTAGACCAGCCGGCAAGATGATGCTTTACTGCTCTGACATACTAAACATCTACCGGGGGAAAGGGTCAAACAGACATTTGTGTGCGCGGTACAGGGTTGTGGATAATCTACAGTGCCTGAGAAAAGAGCTTTAGGTTAAGCCACAGGGAACCTTTATCTGCCATTACACCTCTAAACTGCCACAGGGGTTGCAGGGATGCAGAGATATACGTATAAATATATGTTACAGTGTGGCAGTCAAAATAGTGTGACTGAGATATAAGGAAAAGTTTGAGGAGATAAGGAAAACAAAGCACTGGAAAGACCATTCTGTTACTTTAGGCAGAAACTGAAGAAGAGGATGGGCAATGCAGGGATAGGAAACTATTCCAACCTTTAATCCCGCCATGCTTCAAAATGAACACACTATAAAATAAGAACATTTTTCTAACAGAATATAAAATGTGAAAACTGTTTTACTGCTGGATCAAACCTTGAACTTCCTTTCAGAACTCTGAAGAAGTTGTGTGCTGGTGTTTTTTGTGCACAGCCTAATTAATGGGCATTACAGTTAATGTGCTGTACATTAGATTTAGTCTGTCTGGTGCGGATTATGTTGCCGTTGATGGCTAAATATAAATCTGCCACGGTTTACCAATATCAATCAAGATCCATTTCAACAGAATGATGATGGCCAGACCTCCCCTCTCTGCTAAAAAGATGCTGCCTATTTCTGTGGGGCCAATTCAATCACAGTGGCACTCGGGAATGTTAATGTGACAGTGAAGCAGACAGAGTCTGGGTATGACAGGAGAAAACCAAGCTGGGGGCACGCCAAAAAGACCGACTTTAGAGGTAACCAGAGGGACCAATTAAATGTCCCTCATCATTTTTTAATGGTCAGACTGCACCTGTCAGTCAGGCGTTTCACTGTTGTACTTGTAAGCAAAATGTATAACTTAACACGGCTGCTACCGTCAACGGCCCGTCCACACACAGGCATGAAAAAAATCTTTCAAAGCTTCGCCCATTCACTTGAATGGGGTGACGTAGAAGATTTTTAATCTTCGCCGAACTGCATTTTGGGGAGCGGCGCATGGCTTTGCAAGCATCGTGAGCATCAAAAGTTGAGCAATGTTCAACTTTTGATGCTCACAAGCTGGCATCAGCCAATCAAATCCCGTTTATGCAAATCCCGCCAGTGCAAGCG
>NW_011363841.1:316523-393231 GCF_000735185.1 Notothenia coriiceps | reverse complement strand
AAAAAGGTTATATCGGATACTATCCATGTGAAATTCATTTTCCTAGACTCATCAAGAAGGTGGCGACCGTAGAAATTCTCAGGAACAAACCGCAGTAATTCCCAAACTTATGGGAAATTGACAATTATAAAGTTGTACAGATTGTGAAAACTAAATAGGCGTTTTGTTAATTTTATTTTTAATTTCTTATTTTTTTTAACCTTAACTTCGGACAAAATTTAGAGCGAAAATTGTAAAGTAAAGACTTGCAAGGAAAGAAAAGTCTGTGACAAGAAATGAAAATGAATTGTGTTTTTTTAATTTTTTACGAGGAGCTTAAGACTGCGGTGACAAACCCTATCTTTTGCATTAATTTTTTTTAACTTCCTTATTAAGTGTTCCATGACTCATTGTCTGTTGACGTTCTTTTTCGGAGTTCTCCAGGTAATTCGGGTTGCTAAGCTTTTAACGACAGTAACAAGTTGTACAGGTTTGGGTCCTACCGGCTCACCAATTCCGCAACCTGAGTTCTAGGTTACTTGTATCCAGGAAGCACCCAAGTTTGGGTGAGGACCATCCTTTACCCACCTTGAAGACCGGGAAACTGACAAGTAAAGGATTTTTTCCCCGTGCGCTGCTTAATACGATGAGGTTTTCGTTTGGTTTTCCCTCATCAGACGACAAAGTATACCTCAAATTCGGTAGGTTTCATAACGAATACGGATCGCCCACAAACACGTAGATAAGCGAGTAGAGCGATCTCGAGAGTGCTATAAGAGTACTTCATATGGAGTAAAAGTAATCGAGTTGATTGGGTCGAGTTAAAGTAACTCGATTTTATTGGGTTGAGGCTTTAGCGGTCAAGTCATACAGGTTGTCCTACCCGGCTCGCATTCCGCAACGCTTGAGTTTCTAGGTTACCTGTAATCAGGGAGCACCCAGTTGGGTGAGGACCATCCTTTACCCACCTAAGCAGGGAAACTGACAACTTAAGGATTTTTTCCCGTGCTATTTATACCAAACATGGTTTTATACGGTTTGGGTTTCCCTCATCCAGAAATGACAAAGGTATACCCAAATTACGAGTAGGTTCATAAACGTACGGAATACACCACAAACACAAGCAGGCGGAACAAAAAGCAGAAAAGACACGAACCAGAACAACCAAGTTAAACTAACAGAGACAATATTATAAAAATAAATCGATTATGGTACGTTAAAGTAACTACATTTGGAAATATTTTTTTTATCGAGCTATATTTACAGCGGACAGATACACAGTATTTATTTTACACAATATTACAGACGACACACACCAATATACACACAACCATTCTCCATAAATTACACAGTAAAATCAGGCACCCAAGTTTGCGAGAAAGAGAGGCCATCAACATTATTATCCACAAAAAAATATGACAACTATTTATCAACACGAATTAACATTTATATATACGTATTTTTTAACCATAAGACCACCCCCACAAATAGAAAGTCATACAGACAACGGATTATCACACCAGGGAAGACATCTTTTCCCGTACAAATACAAAAAAATAACTCCAAAATAAATTATATAAATTATTAAGCTTTAAACAACAGTAACAAGAAACAGGTTGGTCCTACCAGGCCCTCACCAATTCCGCAACCTGAGTTCTAGTTACCCGTAATCGGAGCACCCAAGTTTGGGTGTAGTTCGTAAGTTGGACCACGTACAAACTCATCTGCTGTTTTATAAATCAGCACGGGAAAAAATCCGATAAATTAGTCAGCTTGTCTGTCATAAGGTTGATAAGGATGGTCTCACCCCAACTTTGGGGGTGCTCCTGATTCGGTACCTAGGATTAAGGTTGGTGCGATTAGTCGAGCCGGTAGAACAACCCCTGTAGTGACTTGTTCCTGCGTTAAAAGCTCGAAACCGCAATCGGGGGCGCCCGTAGTTACTTTAACTCGACGCCAAATAAAATCGATTTAATTTTTAACTTCCATATTGAAGTACTCTCGTTGCTCTCGTTCGTGCTCTTACCGCTTATCTCACGTGGTTTGTGGGGCGAATCCGTATCCGTTTATGAAACTACGCCGAATTGGGTATTACTTGTGTCATCTGATGAGGAAACCCAAACGGTTAAACTCATTGTTGTATAAATAGCACGGGATAAAAATCCTTTAAGTTGCGTCCAGTTTCCCCTGTCCTTAAGGTGGGTAAAGGATGGTCCTCACCACCAAACTTGGGTGCTCTGATTACAAAGGTAACGCTAGAACTCAGGTTGCGGAATTGCTGAGCCGGTAGGACCAACCTGTATGACTTGTACCTGCGTTAAAAGCCCCCTCAACCCAAGTAATCGGTTACTTTAACTCCCCGCACCCAATAAAAAAAAAAAAAAAAAAAAAAACTCGATTCACTTTTTACTTCCATATTGAAGGTACCTTGTGATAGACCTCTCGTTAGATGCTCCTTGACGCTTCCACCGCGCTTATCTCACGGTGTTAGTGGCGATCCGTATCGTTTATGAACCTACCGAATTTGGGTATACTTTGTCGTCTGATGAGGAAACCCAAACGGTATAAAACGTCATCTGCCGATAGCAGCACGGGAAAAACATCCTTTAACTGTTGTCAGGCGCCTGCTTTTTCCCGGTCTTAAGGTGGGGTAAAGGATGGTCCTCACCCCAAACTTGGGTGCGCCCTTACAGTCAACCTAGAAACTCAGGTTGCGGAATTGGTGTAGCCGGTAGGACCAACCTGTGGGCCATACCTATACAAAACATGTCTTGTGTGCTTAAAATACCAAACAGATCACCCATTGTAGCCATGCCTCATACTGCTCATACCCCTCTTCTGCAGCCCTGTTACGGCCCGTCTACACAACAGGCATCGAAAAATGCTTTCAACGCTTCGCCCATTCACTTGAATGGGGTGACGTAGAAGATTTTTAATCTTCGCCGAACTGCATTGTGGGGAGCATGGCTTTGCGAGCATCGTGAGCATCAAAAGTTGAGCAATGTTCAACTTTTGATGCTCCCGATGCTTTCGAAGCTGGCATCAGCCAATCAAATCCCGTTTATGCGAAATCCTCTGTACAAGCGCTAGCCAATCAAACCGCGTGCAAGCTGGGAGAGCCAGACCGTAGTTCATTTCCTCATATTCCAAACGAGAAATTAAGGTAACAAATCACCCGGTTCTTTACGACCAGAACTATTTACCGGGATACAAACCGGAGGAACCAGGCATGGAGGGAGGTGGCACTGGGTGAAACTGGTAAGTTTTCACCTGTTTGGAGAGTTTATATCCAGTTTACTTCGTTTTAACATTGCTATTGCTTTGTATGTCGGGGGCGGGAGATTCATGTGATTGGTTGTTGGTCGCGTTGCTCGCGAAAAATCGCCAAGCTTCAGACACGCCCAGCTTCAAGATTTTTCAAGATTTGTTTCATGCCTGTGTGGACGGGCCATAAGTGCTAACAGGCATGCTAAAACATTTATACATTCATTCAGACTTTTATTTGGCCTGACCCTTGACTGCTTTTCGGCTCACTTGATTCCCGACTGCTTCACAGCATCAGAAATGCTACTGCAGGTTGACTTAAACTAAGGCAGCACAAAACAATGAATTCAACAGTTATGCTATTTCACAACCACACTGATACAAACTCTATGTTGGACCTTCAGGATTGACATATCATTAAAATACTGAATTATTGTTGGTAAATGCCTTTCTAATTGATCAATCAGCAGTTGATACATTTTCTCAAACAGCACACAAGGTGGGCTTCCCTCGGTTGGGCTGAACTACAGTTGGCGGAGGGCTGACCCTTGAACTGCTGAGCTGAGAATTTGTAGGCTATCGGGGTAATTTTGCTCCTCCACTGCAGTAGGTAATTTACAGCCCTGTCTGCCGTAGAGCGCCTAGGGCCAGACCCGGGATTAGACTGTGAGCAGCAACAGAGCCCGTGGATCACCATCAATCTCCACTGATTGAATGCAAATTGGAAAAGTACACTATGCATGTCAGTATACATCATGAGAAGAAAGCTTGCACAACAAACACACAAACAGCAAGCACATGCCCATTCTCTAAATATGCAAGCCTTATTTTATGTGCATGTGTTTGTATGTGTGCATGCAAGTGTTTATGTGGTGAGCAGACAAGCAGCAGAAATTTATGGGCTAACATAGTGGCTAACACATTTGCATTATAAATCTCAATTACATAGCATTATTTGTTTACCAGCCTGCTCAGATGGAATTCTCATAAGGTGCCCTGCAGAGGAGGGTCATAAATTCTTAATAAACTGCAGTGCAGACCTTTGAACGGCACTGACCTAAATCCTGCAGCTCATCTCTGCACTACACTCATTTCTTTAAACTTTAATAAGGCTCTATTACACATATTTAACTGTTTTTCAGAAACCCCAAACCAGACCCTGTCCACCTAAACATCCCAGTTGAACACAATCTGCCTGTAAGAAAACACGTCATGACACGGTCTTGTGCAGGCAAATGTGTGTTGAGATGCTGTGCTATCAGTCTGGGACCATCTGCCGATGTGTTTTATATGAGGACTAAACCCTCATAGGCCCTCCAGACAGAGGCACAGAGCACAAGCGATTAATATGCCTAGGTTAATGAGCAGACCCAGCATTGTCTTTGCTGCTCTGACTGTCAGTGTGTGTGGAGCTTGGTGCTGATTCCCTTAACTACTGCTGCTGCTGGAGTAGACCATTCCAACATGCAATGCCTTTGCTGTAAGAGGGCTTGTGGCATATCCTGCTTTGTTAGAGACATAGCCCTTAATATAAACTGCCTGGGTAAATAAATAAAACAATTTTTTGCCACCTGGCAATTAAACTGCTAATTAAAAGGCGAAGCACTCTTAATGGATGCATTTCTCAGGAGGGATGTTCTGTTCTCAAAACAAACACACTTCCCCTTTCTTTCTACCTCTCCTATCTCTCCATCATCCTTCTCCCCGCTCAATGTCCATCCCTGGGAGCCGTGGCTGATGTGTTCCAGGTGAGTGTCGCCTGCTCTGCTAGTGGCTCTGCTGAGAGCGAAGGCTAAGAGGGACAGCTGGATGGGTTCAGAGGCTGGAGGGGTCCTCTCTCCTGGCAAAGACTTCTGTTCCAACAGCCAAAGCTCTTTATGTATTCATATTTTGAGTGCTTCAAAAAACCCAAATAGTGTACACAAAAAAACAAACACACAGAGGACAAGATAGTGTACAAATTGTTTAGAGGATCGACGAATAAAAAATTGTCACACAAATCCTACATGCACAAATCCAAGTATTGTATGCTTGCTTCTGCAATAAATATGTAATCGGTATTACAAGTTTTCACACACACACACACACACACACACACACACACACACACACACACACACACACACACACACACACACACACCTGCCCATCTGTTTTCTTTAGGGGATAACACTGTTTTCATTAAAGTGAATAAGCATCTTGAAAAGCAGCAGTGAGGCATACAAAAAAGTCACTTTCCAGAACGGCTTATTCCCTGTTCAGATTATTCGGATGCAATTAGGTCACAACAGATAAGAGTTTTACTTTGTGATCGACGTACTCCTGCAATATTAAAGATCCGAGGTCACCATAAATAAAAGGTCAAACGTGCAGGCAGGTGAGACTATGAGAGCGAGAGATATAAATGCAGATCTTTCCATGACGTGTTGGCATAATTGAATTCCCTTGTCCTGTATCAAAAAGACAAAGGTTTTTGATACATCTCAAACGTTTGTTTTAATGTGATAAGTTATGGAATAAATGTTTTATAACCATGGAATGTTTTTTTTTAGTTGCAAATGTCAGAATTTATTTCACAAGTGCCGCAGCAGCCTCCACACACCTCTGCTCATCACACAAACAGCCGGTGGGGGAAAAAAAGCTATGATGTAAAACTACATCATCTACAAATGGACTGTTTGGAGACACATTTAATCACGCTGCTAAATAAGTTCAAACAGATTGGCTAATGACCCAAGCATATCATTAAAAATCCATGTGTTGTAGTCAGCCCTGAAACACTAGACTTGCTCCGACTTGACAAAGACTTTTCATGCTGTTTCAACGTTTTGCCAACATATCAGTGGATATGTCAACACAACCAGAGCAAAAGAGTGCGACAAGGTTATCAAAACTGGAATCCTACAGCAAACATCTAAAGCCAGTGTGTGCTTTTCTGAGCAACTGTGTGTTCTCGGATAAAAATGGAAAAAACCCACAGCTGCTACATCTAAACCACAGAAGAAACCAATGTCTTTACGAGAGAAGACCTCAACCTGACAACCATGTCTTGTTGCAAACATCACAACTTAACTCTTCCATGATTTAACACTAAACTGTATACATATTGCAGACACGGAGGCCATCATTCTCTGCCTAAGAGATGGCAAATGAATAAGTTGGGGGGATAAATCATGTACAGTGACTCCCTGAGGAGAGGTACAGTGCAAGTATTTAGGTGAAATATGAGGCCATGGATAATTGAATGTGTGTTTCCCAATGTCAAGGACCCTAGGAAGGTCACTAGGGTAAGGGATAGATGTGGAGAGATGATGGAATCGGGAATTGGGGAGTGGGAGATGGTAGAATTAGAGAGAGAGAGAGAGAGAGAGGGGGAGGGGGGGGGGAATTTGCTCCTAAACGAGCAAATGAGAAAAAATTTGATATAAGGCATATGGGCAAAACTGAACTTTGAGCACTGAGGGTGTTTTTTATATGTTTGTATACAACTCTTTAAGTAATGAGCACAGGACAAACGTTTCCTCCTACTCTGAGTTTTTAAATGTGACTTACACGCAGCGCTGTTAAGGACAACATTTAAAAACCACAAGGAAGCCGTGTCAAGATGCAATCAGTCTGAAAGCTTTGCTTTTTTAAACCCTGCGCGAGCACAACAGCACGCAACAATGTCAGTTCCTTCAGCAACACGGGAGCGGAGAACGAGTTGTGCATTTGTGTAATGGAAAACTTTACTCAACTCCACACATGCTGTCAACTTGCGTACAGCAGTCGGAACATGTATGACTTCGTAGATAATGAATGGAACTTTGGGGTTAATTAGTGACTATCAGAATGATGAAACGCAGTTGTAATTTGTGCTAAAAGGAGGAGGGTTAGGGAAATATAAAGAATGTATCGTCCAAAACATCAATTACACATCTGTCTGATTCTTTGAGCACATTCATGGCCTCATACCAGTGAAATATATTTAATATGATGCTGAGAAATATTTCAAGAAGAAAATCACTTAATTTGTAGCTCCAAATTTAACATCTTTCATGCCTTTTTAATTTTGCAATGGCCATGCCATTAGCGTTATGTCATCCACAAAAATGAGTACTTTTCTTTCATTTGTGCCATGTGTTGCCGCACTTGTTGCTAATTTATCGTGGCCCGGCAGTGTCGACGTAGCACAATTCCAATTATATATTGGAGTCCCTAGCACAAAGGTGTAGTGTGCATGAAATCCTTTGAGACGGAGGTTCATTAGCGACTTACATTGTCAGCGATGGTGCGGCCCAGCTTGTCCATTCGTGATCCTGCCTCGGCAATTTTCTTGGCAGCACTGATGACATCAGACGTATTCTTCAGTGGACCTTTCCCCCTGGGGAGAAACAAGTGGAAAGATCAGTCAATGTTTCTGATCTCATCCAATATGCAGGAGCACCATCTCAGTTATGAAGCGGCTGTTTGTTTTGGAAGGATTTTATTCCATTTTATTTTTTCAGTCAGAGGCAAGGATGGATAGAGAAGTGTGATTTATGGGAATAGTTCAGGGAATCAAAACACACACACACACACACACACACACACACACACACACACACACACACACACACACACACACACACACACACACACACACACACACACACACTTAGAGGGGCAGCCTTCACTCTCAGGGCCGTCCTTAAAGACTGGGCCCATGGTGCTGTACGACACTCTTTTGTAGTACAATAACCCCGCGATCAAAATCAGGTGTTATACACATTTTATCCCACATGTTTTCAGCATACGATTGATATAATACATTGGTGAAATGTCTTTAAGAAACATGCAGCATATTTTTTTCTATTCATATTTTCATAATTTGTGAAGAAACCCTGTAAGCACTACAACAAGATGGCCTCGTAGGCAATCATGTTGTAGTGCTTACCAGTGCCATATGTTTTCTATCACAGTGGAAGTGAGCAGTTCAATCTACCCAGAACCTTCTATTAAAGCAGTTTCAAGAGGTTTAATTAAAGGATAAGACGTAAACCCGACTGGTTTCAGTGCGTTCTGTCATGATGTCCACCAGGAGAACAGTTGGTTGCCCTTTAAACCGTTACACACAGCAGCTCATCATTGGTATGGTTATTTTCGTCCAAGAACTGACAAAACACAGAGAGCCAAAGAATAAAAGGAGATAATTGAAAGTAGACGGATGAGATTACAATTCCATTTAAAGGCTGGTCATTGTGGTAATGTTAAACATCCATCGCTGACCATTTGGGAGCCAAGCTAAGCCCGTCCCAACACAGGTCAGTCTGGCCCTGACCTGACCCACTGTTAAGCTTGTCAGCCATTTGCGAGGGTTTTTCTCTCCCCACAAGGGACTCTGGGACACAGTTGGCGAGAGGTACAAATTGGATTCAAAGCTGCTCTCTCCAGGCTAAAAAATGAGCAATCCAACCCAGAACAGATGGAATTTTGTGTACTGTTCTCTCCCTTTCTCCATCTCCCCTCTCTTGCACTGCCTCTGCTGCTCTGCTGTAAAGCTAGTCAGGGTCCAAGTGGAAGAGGCCACGCTTCAGAGCACAGGCTGGAAGCTCTCCGGGGACCAGTCAACCCCTGGAGACAGAGCTAGAGGCATTGTGATGCGTTTCTGGGAAAAAGACTCAGCATGAGTATGTTTAATAGAGTGTTGCTAGTATAGTGTTTACACACGGCATCTATTGCACGTCTGTCCGTACTGGGAGAGGGATCCCTCCTCTCTTGCTCTCCCTGAGGTTTCTCCCATGTTCCCCTTTAAACTGTGGGGTTTTTCTCTGGGAGTGTTTCCTTGTACGATGTGAGGATTTAAGGATAGAGGGTATTGTCATACTGATATTCTGTACAAACTGTGAAGTCCACTTGGACAAATGTAACATTTGTGATATTGGGCTATATAGATAAACATTGATTGATTGATTGATTGATTGATTGATTGATTGATTGATTGTGTTGTAGTTTGACACGATATAAACACTTCACATTACAAAAACCCAGCAACCACTGATTTCTCCCTAACCACTTGTTCCCTTCCTAAAAATATCATTTGCTTTAGCCCAGAGATATTAAGTGCCAGCTGCTCATTTTCTTCACCTTCTCCAGCTGTGTAGGTCGCCATGTAACGATAGGGAAAAGCTCAAAGAGTCGACAGATAAAGACAAAAAGAGTCCTGACAGGAAGAAATACTTGAGGCATTTTTGTAGTGGATTTGCACACTTAGTAGAAACCGGGGGGACTTCGGGTCTGGTGACAGCTGCAGGCCTCCAAATGGGTGTAAGCCACATAGGGACGAGCACTTTGCAGCACAGAATGCTCGAAGACAGGTGGCTACCAAATATCTTGCATGTTTCCAAGCCACACATGCCTTATTCATGAGTGCCACCACACAGCCATAAGCGATGCAGGAGTCGACGAGAATATCTCTCACTCTGGGCAGATTTGTCAGGAGAGAGGTCCAGAACAATTACCGCACACAGCATTAACCTTGGCAGGGCTTTGTGCCAGCTCAAGGTAAGGGAGCAATCATTTTTGGGCAGTGGCTGAATTAGCCAGTGACTGACCTTCTATGTGCTAGAGAGTCAAGGCATATTGTGAAGATGTATATCCATCCTGACACATATTTGTGCGTGTTCCGTCAGACAATAAAACTATATACAGACTTAAATCCAAAGGCTCAGGGCAGCAAATAAGTCACAATACTAAATTGAGGTATTATCCCATGAATAACAAAACTGAGCACTATTAACAACAAAGGAACACAAGCCATTCCCATTGCTTTGTTTTAAAAGCTCTATTTCTAATGGCCAAACGCTGACCATATATTATGTAAAGTACTTATTACACTGATCGCTAAGGTCATAGACATTAAAGCTTGACCCAAAATACTCCCTAAATACAGAACTTGGCAACCCCAGATAACATTAATAATTTAAAGAACAAATAAAGTAACTTATGAATAGCCAACGTGGAAAGGTTTTATTATAATGCAAATCCAGATGCTAAACTGGATTTGATGTGAACATCAAATCAGGAGAATCACTCCAAGGCTCCTAAGCTCCAGTTGGGACATCACATTGTTGCTGCTGCTGCTGCTGCTGCTGCTGCTGCTAGGTGACAGTTGCAAAGGTTAGCCATGGTGGATTTCTAAAATGTACATTTAATTTGGATTTTATTTTCCTGCTGAAGATATTCGACTTTGGGATGGCATTCCAAATTAAAACACATCTGTTCTTTCAAGCAGATTTAGAGTGGAGGTTTGATTGATCTAAATCCTAGATGAAATGTGTAGGAGATAAGAGGCTTGGCTTTTTTAGAGTTTAAAATCCAGTCAGTGTGAAAAGAAATGCCTCGTCAGCAGAACAACATGAAGCAGTACTTCTCTTCTTGAATCGTTTCATGTACTGTTAAGTAGTACTCAACTAACAATTGAGAAACGCAACCACAATTTAGCAAAAGGACACTCGATTAGCACCAACATATTTGATATGTATATGCAGCCAGAATCTGACCAAGATGTGTTGAGATACTTTGTTGGATTCTAAAAAATGATTTATAATTGTTTGTGTTTTACCAGCGTAGCTTTGTTGTTTCGGAAATGTCCTACAGACCTGATTTTGAACTACATTTGGATTTATGCAACATTGTATGCAGATACTAAGCCATAAGGCTTGGAATGGTGCACATGTAGAAAATGTGTTCCAGTAAGAGCAGTATAAAGAAAGCATCAATAGGCTTTATCCTAATTGAGGATCTTTTTCATTTGAATGCCTTTGGTCTGCCTTATACTCTAAAACAGAGGGAGAAGCAGCCTTTATGTTGATATAAAGGTGTCACCTCAATCAATAACCTTTTAAAATATATACACACAGCTGACGCCATCTAATAAAGAGACATGGCTGGCACTCTGGAATCAGCATGATTTGCATTCCGTTGACATGTGTGTCTTCAGTGGCAGCATTTACTTGTCTTGGTCCTTTGGATGAATAGGCAGCAAATGAAAAATGGCAGGGTTCTGTGTGACCTCAGTCGGATCCCTTGCTGTGCTACTATTTGAAACTCTGCTTCAGTTTCCCAGTATTCTATGTCTTTGGCCGAGGGATCTTTGAGCCATTCAAAGGATGAAGATTGAGAGGCAGCATTTCCCCGTCATTACGGATGTGACTCAGAGTTAGGCACAAAATGTACTCATGAGTAATTCACTGGAATTTAAAAAAGGCACAGTCATACAAATACAGTCAGGGGCAAATACAGTCAAAATGTTTCCTCACATCCTCCACACAAACTCACGCACACTGTGTGAGCTAGGGGTTTTTAATGATATCAGTTCTTCTTTCTTGTTGTGATTTTGCTGCAGGATTCTTGAAGAAAACATTTAGCAAGATGAGAAGAAATTACATAAATGTTGTCTGAGCGAGAGTATTGATTCATTTTGGAGTTAAACATTGCTTCTAATATTCTGTTTTTATTTCGGTGGTGGCTCCGTGCTTTCATTTTTATTTGGATCCTTGATGTTGTAAAGCCAATGTGATGTTGATTAAGAAATACATTTTTCATCTCTCTCAAGTAGTTGGTTAAACTAGCAAGAGTTGCCAAACAAACTGCATTTCTGCTAAATCAATACTTCTGAAATCCGAAACGTTTGAAAGTTGCTTGTAACCACAGATTCAAACACTGTTACACTTTTGTTAAGTAGAAGCTGAGAAAATGTAATAACTGCAAAATGTAATTTAGCAATCTGGCAAATCCTGATTTCTAAGATGTTTTTGTTTTTACTCATTTCTCTACTATGTTCATTGTCCCAACAAACCGTTGAAGGGGGGAATATGGCTACCCTATAGCAGCTCTGCAGAGAGAGATTTACAGTGCACACCGGATTTATTCGTGTACCAGAGAGGGAGAGATTTGATGCACTGCTTATGGTTGTGCATATTAAGATTAGGGGAGGAAGGGAAAATAATCAAGAAAAGAAAATTCTACCTACAGAGCTGCTTAGGGAAAATGAAGAGCGTTGATGCATGAACAGTAGTGTTAAAGTGGGTGCATTAATATTGAGATACGGGCGAATGTTGAGGAAAAAAATGTAGGCTTACAGGGTGATTGTATTTGGCTTAAGTTAAACATGCATTTTGTCCTGGAGGCATTCTGCTTGAATTGCACTACTATTGGAATATTAATGGGAGGACTGTGGGATGACATATGTAAACAAATGTGCAGCCATAACACAAACCACTCATTCGGATGTCTGCTGAGGCCAGGACAAATATCTACAATTAAAAAATGGGCCATCAGCCGCTAGGAAAAAGAAAAAGGCCCTGGGTGTGAGCCAAGCTTGTTTGTCCGCACTCACCTGGTGAAGTCTGTCATCTCCATCATGACCATGCACATCTGCTTAGCCAACACAATGATGTCGTTTCCGTTGTCATCCCACTTGGACACCTCGGCGTCCAGCTTGCTCTTCTCTTCCTGGAAGCTAGCCACCTGTTCAGCAATCTGCGCCCGCTGCTCCTGGGGCAACTGGGCCATGACAGCCTGGAGGAGGAATTATGGGAAGCGGAGAGGGTTAGCATACTGTTAGGGAGGCCATTGCTGTCTCCGGGGCATTTTGTTCTACATCATCTCCTATGGTTTCCATGGATGCACACATGTTTTTTTGCCAGGGAAGAGCATGGTGCTGTGACACTATGGTGCACTACACTACTATTCTTACATTTCTACACTTGCTTAAATCAGGCAATTCAATGATTTGTGCAGTTGCCCAAGAACAAGTGAAGAGTAAAGAGTTATTTATCTATTTTGCATTGAGTATAGCCGGCATACTGTTCCCATATAACTTAGTAGATCAACAGTTTGGTGAAATTGTGATAATACTTCATTGTATTTGTAAATGCAGAATTAATAGCTCAGCTGTTGAATTGGGCTGCATTCAACTTAATTGGTGCACATGAAAAAGGTGTAGCGTATGTCTCTTGTTTTTGGCATGTTTGCATCTTAAGACAAAAAAAATGACCTCATAAATTGCTCTCTTTTCTGTAAATAAATGTCATCACCAATGCTCTCAAGTAGACATTTCCCTGATTGGCCCAGGTTAAGTGGGGATTTGTTCTGGGTTCAAAAGGAGGTTCATAGCCACTAAGTAATATTACGTGACAGCTTCTGGAAAAATATACATCTATTGAACTCCTTGCCCTGCTGGCCAGAGAAGGAGATCAATATAAGGGCATTTGTTTAGCGGTACTTAATATCATGTGCAAATGTGTTTAGCGCCATTTCTATCAATCCTCTTGGGCTTGACGGTTAAAGGGCAGTTTCAAAACAGGCAATCAGACATTCAATGAATGAGCTTGTGAGGCCGAAGTGGGCAGACACTAAAGAGCAGGAAATCGAATATCATGGCGTGAGTGTTCATTCCATTACTGGTAAATGGGAGTCTCTCTCTAGAGTCACCTAAGCTTATACAAAGCTGTTCAGGGCAGAGCAAATATGAAAAGCCCACACCTAAAAAACATCCGGATAAGCTTTGGAGAACAAAACAAACAGAATGGAAATGTACTGAGGGATCGCTCCACCATTAGGGAATTTTGAGATTAATTCATTACTCTTTATTTTGTAAACACTTTATTTCCCCAGCTTTTATAAAGAGGGCAAACAACAACAGAATTCATTTGTATTGTTATAAGGTAGGCTGCGGGAAAATGTAACCTCAACATTCAACCAGCAACAGAAATTGACTGGTTCCAACAACAACCAGATTGGAGTTGGATCTTTTGAAGTCTTGATTTTTCTTCACTGAGTTGTGGGTAGCAACTGTTTTCCACACAACGGAGGTGGTGGTAAACAAGCGCTGTATGAGGGAAAACTTTAGTTATGGTGGCATTAAGTCAACTCTGCGTAATTAACAGCAAGTATGAGGGTGGTGTGTTTTAGAGAACAACAGCGCCTCTGAAAGCGCTCACATGACCGTACAATCACAAACGACCCTCAATAAACAGTGTGACTAATTTTCTAAATGCGTACAATTATTTTCTAAAACTACAGCCTGGTGATAAATTGTTCCTGTGATTATAGTATTCTGAACTATATTTGTATGTACCAAGCGAGTCATTACATATTTCCTCTAATCTAAACAAGCTATATTAATTTACTATTACAAGAACATTGCAAGAGAGAGAGTACATCTATGGTCCATTAGTAAATTCAAATCAAATGTATGGGTGTTTTTTTTTCTTCACATATGTAGTTACTTTCTAATCAGGTATTATTGATGCTATTTGAAAGTGTACGATTTTAGAGGCAGGAGATAAGAGCAATAAATGTCTGTTAATACCACACGAAGTGATGGACATCTTACCCGTGCACTCTGGCCGGCAATAAGCTGGTCATCCTCCGTCTGCACGCTGGTCCTGCTGCGAGCATCAAAGTCTTCAGTCTCAAAGTCAGAGTCGTCCAGCTCCTCTGGAGTCTGTAATGGATCAACAGAGAGAGGAGAGGGGGGGGGGGGAGGAGAAGAGCAGTAACAAGAGGGAAAGGTCAGTAAAGCAGATCGTTTTTAGGGGAGAACATAAAAAAATATTGGCACACTACAGCCTTTTGAGCACTATCAAATAACCAACCTGATTACCATCTAAGAGAAAAGCCTTGACGCTGCAGCAAGGGCAGCATCAAATAAATGTGTTCTTCCCCATAGCTCGTCACAAGAAACCATAAACTCTAAATGCATTTGTAAATCA
The DNA here is from genome assembly GCF_000735185.1 of Notothenia coriiceps. Taxonomy (NCBI): domain Eukaryota; kingdom Metazoa; phylum Chordata; class Actinopteri; order Perciformes; family Nototheniidae; genus Notothenia; species Notothenia coriiceps. The sequence goes on along the minus strand of NW_011363841.1, from coordinate 378,250 downwards.
AGTGTGACGTGCAGCATATGCATTTGGAGAGAGAAAATGAAGGTACAAGCTGGTATGAAACATATTGTGGGGCAAAATACTCCTGAGTCCCATCTGTCGCTGCTCTCTGTGGAAAGGCGTGTGAGGCATGAGCCGTTCTTTAAGAGTGTTGCTACTTCATCTCTGATCCTTCACCTCTGCCCCAGCTTTGAAAGCAAAACAGGCTACCATCAAGATTTCCCCCCATAACAATTAATATTCACAAGGATTTCTATCTCGACAGGTCATGCTCGAGGCAAAATACAATGCTGATTGACAGGGAAATGTATTTGGTGGTGATACGGGCCCAGGGAAGATGATGTGGACAGATAAAGTTGCATTATCACGCCTGTGCCGCTACTTGTGCTTATCCAGCTGTCTCAATACCTCCCTTCTGTAATGGATTTGGAGCCCCCACGTCTAAAAATAGCTAAAGGTCTCTGAACAACCTTACACTGCTTTATGAAATGTAGAGATGCTGTTGTTCTCAGGGGAATGGGGGTATGGGTTTCGGATACAAAGCTATAACTGTGACTCATAGGCATCTCTTTCAACCCAGACAATGCTGCTCAGTGGGGCACAGATATCACCTGCTGTGGCCTGTGCAACAGATAACCTGTGAATGTGGGATGCTCAGAAACGATAGCTCATAGTGAGCACCCGATGGGACAATACTGGAGAGATTTGAAAACAACAGGCTACCGTTTTAATTAAAAGGGGTTATGAAAAGGTAGCACTGCTGCTGAAGCAAATTATACAATATTTCATGTTGTGGCTAAACACTAATCAATATTTAATTTTGGAATGTTCAGACCCTCCACTGTCTGCCTGCAAGCTGAAATATTCATTTCCACCTGTTTCTGAAGTGTAATAGAGAAGAAGAGAAATGTTCTGTAATAACAGCATTGCGACAGCCCTTGAAAGAAGGCTCTAGTATTTCCTATCATATCTGCTTGCTGATGTGAACGGGACACTTCAACAGTCAAAATGTCTTTTACAATTCTTTATGTGACATTCTTCTGGTAGCCTCTGCGATAGGAGCAGGTTTCATTTTAAGGACTGAGCCAGAAAATTCACCTTGGGCTGTGATGCACAGCACAAATCATAAGGTAGCGACAGCTGCCCCCCCGCATCTCGCTGTCAGCGGCTCAATGACTTTGAGACAGTTTGATGTCTGGGAGGCATATTCTCTGATGTCGCTGTAGGTGGGGAGAGGGCTCTGCCCGCCTGTCACATATCCAGGGGACGGCCAACATGAACCGCCTGGGCGCCACTTACAGAGGTTAAAGACTTGTCCATCTTAAGCAGCCCCAACCACACAACTGTCTGCTCTGATTTAAGAGTGGGCCACTGTGCCGCGCGTGCATGTGAGCTTTATAGTGAGATGGCTAGAGAGTGAATGTGCAATTGTGTGTGTGGACATGCCCTCTACAGAAGTTGCCTTGTAGTGCTAAAGCTGATTTGTGATATTTCATATAAAGATATATCATATTTAAGAGTGAAACATGCCGAGTTTCATCTATAAACTGTGCCACTGAAGGGTAGTTCAGCCGGGAAAAGGTTCTTCTCGAGAGGAATCATGGTTTTTGCTACACTTGCTCAACTTCATTACAAACAACAGCAGGTAGGAGAGCGTAAGTGGACTTCTGTGCAGATTCTGCAGCAAAGTTCACAACTATCCAGCTGATCATCTGAGGCCCTTCCTTCGGAATAAACACCACAATCTGGGATAATTACCTCACACACCTGATCAAAAACCTTGGCAAACCCATGGGGAACTGCATTGTTTTTTCTTTTAAGATAGTGGCTTAAGTTTGAGTTGAGTCTCATCACTATCTCTTGCTCAGCAAACAATGTCAGAATGTATCTCACGGATGAATTCTAAGTAGGGTTGCAAAATTCAGGGAATTTTCGAAGATGGACATTTTCCATGGGAATATAAGGGAATAAACTGGGAATTTTCTAAATTGCAGGTTGGCTCTTCATAGGGAACTTAAATATAGTCGGGGAAAGCATACTTTAGCATAATCTTGACTAAAACAAACAGATGCCATTAAAGTACACTTGAATATCCATGCCATTCCTCACATGCACATAGAACACTGCTTACTGCATGGCTATTGAGACCACATCCCCTACAGGATGGGGGGTGCATTTTTGAACAAATGATTGTTTAATAAAATAATTAAAACGTGTTCTGTTCTACTTACAAATAAATCTGTTGAAATGTCATGTTTTTTTAAATTGTATCATTTTGCATGGATGTTTTCTTATGACAAAACAAAATGTTTATATTTATGCTTGGATACGATACAATTCGATTACATTACCCTCAATTCCCAGTTAGTTCCCATTAATTCCCATGGAAAGTTTCCAATATGGAATATTTCCCAAATTCCCCAGCTTCATTTCCCATGGAAATGTACCGGAAATGTTCCGCCCCTTTGCAACCCTAATTCTAAGTAAGCAAGATCTTTGGGAAATCCTCTGAGATTTTTAACACACATGCACGCCTGCACTCACACACATACACACTCCTACCCACCAGGTTGAGCTCAGCCCGCCCCACAGGCCCAATGTTAACAGCTTAATCAATCTGGATAACAAGAGAGGAGCCGGGGCAGAGGGAAAGTGAATGTAGTTCTCTGCCTTGCAGTCCAACTCAAGAATGCTAATTAAAACCTCCATCTTAAATCAATTGCTTATTATAATGCAAATACAGCATAATGGTCCCCCTCTCCTTTGGTTTTATCTGTCTGAGCAGCATTACTCATGGGTGCTCGGGCACCGTTTTGAGCACCATTGTCAACAGAAAATGTGCTGTCAAGACTAATGATTCCAATTCAAAAGATTAAAGTGTTGAAAATAATGGAAGATGGCATAATACAACCAAGCAGCACATTATATTTCACCCAAGTAAATACCTAATTAGGTGCTGGATACATTAGATGCAGTTAAAACAAATCCACTTACTCTTCAACATATACCGGATCTAATTCTATTGAGTAGTCAAACTAGTTATACTATAAAGCTTTAAGAACTATCCATTTCTTTTTATAACTGGAGTGGGTTTTGTTGTTAGCTCATTGTCAGTCAATTAGGTACCCAACTACCATCTGTCTCAGTTATAGTTCCCCTCAAGCAAAGGCCATTAACCCGCAGACAACTAAGGCTGTCGTTGCACTAGATTGCAAGACTGGTCAATTAGGTATGCTCTTGCATGAGACAAGTTAATCATTGGCTCCTGCACGCACATACAGTTTCTCTCATACCATTAAAAAGAGCATCTGGTCCACAGAACTATGTGTAAGTATTTATATCTATGTGTAACATTCATTTCTATTTTAGTTTGTTCAGTCCAATATTTATATTTAATGTTTGTACATGCATTTGTGTTTATTTGGAATAGTATTTATCATTCTTTTTAATGTAATTCATTATATGATATATTAACTATAGAGCTCATTCATTTCTAATCGAGTTCTTTCTATCCAATATTTATATTTAATGATGTCTGTACATCCTTTCGTGTGTATTTGGAATAATATTTATCATTCTTTTTAATGCAGCTTATTTTATTATATATTAATGTTTCTTAATGTTTGCTTTCTTTTATTTTAATTACATTTTCTCTTACTATGTTTATGTTATTATCTACAAAATCCTGAAAAGATTGAAATCATTAAATGAGTGCCGTTGATTGAACCGTTAAACAGGTTTTCAGGAGTTACAGCTTCTTAATGTGTCCAAAGGCAGATTGCTCTATACATGCTATAAGGTGGAAGAGTATTTATTTACTTCTGACAGTTTCAACTCTGTCCATCGTCTAGTGAAGAAAAGGTCAAAGATGCCTCTTGCTATATCCAGATGTTATACACAACAGGGGGAAGATAATACAAATCAATCTTAAAAACCAACGGAAAACAATCAGTGCAACTTACTCTGATCATGAGCACAGCCTTGCGAATGTCGCGGATTCCATCATAAACCAGACGGGACGCGTCGATGAACTCGTTCTCATCCACAGGTAGAGTGGGGTTTGCACTCAAGGCCTCCACCGCAGACTCCACTTGCTCTGTGAACCGCGGCATTACTGCCGAAGGTGACACGAAGGTCGGGAGGAAGAAGGGAAAGAAAACAATATTGATGAAGATTCGCTTCAAAAAACACTAAGAGAAAGAAGGTTTATAACCAAAGAAAGCACAGCCTAAAATAACAGAATAAACAGACACCTTGGGAGGGAGGGCAAGTGTTTAACCACAAGAATATAAAAAGTAAAAAACAAACAAAAACAGAGCTAAGTATGGTCAAAACCAACTGTCCAGCCACCCCCTCCAAAACAAGCCAATGTGAAAGCGTTAGCACTGAGGTGAGAATTGTTTTAAGCAGCGTGCCTCTGCTCAGCTTCCTCACTATCCATACTTAACACAATCCTCCTGAGAAAGCAGGTTATCAAAAGCTACCCGACATAAACAATTAACAACATCAGTCTAGTGAGGAAATAATATTTGATATCATATATGATCGTTTTAAAAGAAAACCAAAGCAAGTGTGCCAGCGAAGATAGTGGCCTTTTAATGATGAATTCAAAAGGGTGTATTTTGTTGGGTGACTTACTTACTGCCTTCGTGCTTTGTATGGGAACAAAAGGCTCAGGGGAATAGATTTACAATTTGCATAACAGAGTTTTAAAGAAAATAATTCAGATCGCTCTCCCAGTAGGCTTGTACTTTGCCCCATTCACGAGATAAGAGCTCCAAAGGGCTCCCTAGAACATATGCGTTCATAGCATTTCAAAAATTCATAATTTAGGATTGGGCTGGGACTTCATGGGATTTGGGTTGGTGCTTCAAAGCGTTTATGACCTGAAGGCTTCTATGTAGATATTATATTCAAAGGAACATTTAAAATCTGGTAGTACTGCGATGGTTCAGTCAAAGCGATCACTTCCCCATCACTGATGATTTCAAATGATTCCAAATTCAAAGAGAAAAAATTGCAACAAGGCATTGTCATTCTTGTCAAATGTGAAGGTAATGAACTCCAGGGCTTTCTTCTTTCTCTCTCCGTGGCACAACCCTATTACCAAATCCATCACACATTATTCAACACTAGCACACACAATGTTTGTCAAATAGGTGCCCTGCATTTTTCCATTGCAATCAATACTTTGTATTCAGTTGTTAGGACAAAGATTGCAGATCTTTTTTTGTCATCATTAGCTTTTTGAAAGGACAATATTAATAATTACAACCATTTTGAAATTAAAGGAAAAATGCATTCAAACTCATGAAATGACACACATACTGATGCAATTCAACTTTTGAAAACTTTCCCGCACGTATACCGATGAAAACTTTAAATCCGTGCCTGGTATAATGCTCAAATACCTGCCTTTATTTGTCACATGGTTGTCAGTTCATGTCAGAGCAGAAATGTGACATTAAAGATCGAGTTTGAACCTGAATTCCATCACTTTATTTTGGAGCTGACATCATGAAATCTGACAAAAAGTCTAACGAAAGCCAATGTCTCCAAAATAAAAATCCATATTCAGCTACAGCCTGGATTTCCTGATTTTTTTTTAATAGGCACACGCTTAAGAAGAGTTTCCAGATCTGACACCCGACCAATTGTTCTGCCGTCTTGTTAGCTTGCTCGGAAGCTAACAACTCACACACTGGCTGATAAGGAAAAAGAACAGAATATGGACAAAAACAACTCCTACAATACAACGTTAGATCGTCGAGGAATCTGACAACTACATAGTGCTGGCTTTTCAAATCAGTAGTGTCAGTTGAGTGAGAGCTGGCTGGATCTAACAATGCAGCAAAAATCAACTTCACTTCACAGAAAGTGCAGCTTTGCAAGGAAATTCTGGAGGATAGAAATGCCAGTAACATTCAACATACAGGAAAGGTAAACAGCTCTTAGAGAAAAGACTTCAGAGAAATAACTTAGGGGATAGATCAGGGCGTGGTTTTGTTTAAAACACAATATCAGGCATGAAATGGACAAAGTGACACATCCCTCGCATGATTAGAAGGTTCAGATGATCAACATTTAGCATAAAACTCAAAGAGGCTTGGCATGTTGTACTTACTGACGAGGTAAGGTAAGGACACATGAGAAAAGAGGCAGTCATGTTTAGCCTCTTTCTAGTCAGACTGGTATCCCTGGAGCGGCCATTGCATTCTTTTTTACGGAATGTCGCTTCATGAACACAGCTTCTCCCTTTTGAATGCACCTCACTATACGTGCATCAGCTTTCCCTTTATCCAGAGTAAAAGCCACAGCAAATACTCCACAGACAGTAGACATTTTTACTCTAGGCTTATATTTCGTATCATAGCAACCAGACCGTATCAGCAGATAAAACTATGCGCCTCCAAAGCGGGCCGTTTTCACAGGAGCGCCTGGGGTTTGAAACAGGGAAACACGCTTGTTGCGATCTATATTATTATTCAGGTAGCTCTCAGTCCAAGTTGCTATATTTCAGGGGTCACCAACCTTTTGAGAATAGGGAAACGTGCTACAATAATTTAAGAGCTTGAGAAGTCATTCCTGGTGTATCCAAGCAAATTATGACATATTAAATCATATGAATAATCCTAATTATTTCAATGTTTGTAAATGCAGTCTTATGGCAGAAATAAGCATAACTATTTTTTGGCTCATGACATAATGCAGTTTCTGTTTTACCTTGGTTAGTGAGGAGCTTGGTGGCCTCCAAGACCTTCTCTGTGTAGATTCCAGGTTCATAATTATCCATTTCAGAAGTGACCACATGGACGACTCTGGCAGCGCGGCCGCGGATGGCCCCAGCAGTTCGATCCAAACCATCCACATCTTTCTCCTGCAGAGCGATGACACACTTATTCACGTCCTCCAGGATGTGGTTCTCTGGGGGACATAAAACGGTGTTGTACTTAGCAGCGTATATGCTTTGTATTACTCAAACACTTTAATCCAAACATGACATCAGCCTGCTTGTGTGCAAATACATAAGTGAGGAGATTAACTGGAAATGGTATTTTCTTTCCTTTTTTTCATCAAGACTCAATTCAATTTCAAAGGCTTCATTGTCATATGCACAGTAGCTACAGTGTAGTTATGGCAATGAAAATCTCAAGTCCAGAGCTCCTCAAACAATGCAAAAAAAAGAAAAGAAATATATATATATATAGGACATAAAAGACAATTTATAAAAAAAATAACACAATTAAAATAGTGCAAAATGGAAAAGAGTAGAAACGCGTGCTTTAATGAAGTATGAAACACGTGAGGAATATTGAGAAAACACATGTCAGGAAACCCTCAGCCTTCATCCTCAAATTAAGAGGGCCACAAGGAAGCTCCGGTACAGGATGTGTAGGACTGAAGACAAATTATTTGACTGCTTATTAATGGGGCTGAGCCTGTAAAATGCAAATGTCCACTGTGTAAATTACAGTCCGTCCTTGGCTGGAGGTGAGAGAAGTCACTCTGCTTAATGCTTAACGAGAACTCTTTAAGGGTATGCCCGACAAACCATTTGTGTGCTTTAACACACGTGACAGGATGTCAATTTCAGACGTAGTGCTGCTGATGCTTCAGTGCTTTCCTCTGTACAGCCCATTCAGCCTCTGTATGCATAGCTCTCATCAGAAAAGACTAATACCATGGATACTTTACAGCTAGTTACCTCCTCTTCATAATGGTCTAAAGTGCTTTGTGCATATCCATCTTCAATCTGACTGGAAAGCACAGTCAACAAATCAACAGTGTCTGCTTTTACATTGAAAGTAGATCACAAATAATCACTGATCTTTTAAGACAGTAAGAAAATGGATGATGCTCCAACATGGCACAAGAGTACCACTCACCTGACACACAGAGGAAGTCATCAATGGATGTGATGTCATCAACAGCATCGGTGAGGACACGGACCTGCTTCTCCCACTGCTCCTTGAACAGATCCATATTGTCCATGGCCACCTTACTGTTGGGCTTGGCAGCGAGGGCTAACGCTGCATTAATCACCTGTAATAACCCAATTACAGCCATTAAAGCTCCATTAAAGCATAGCCCTCAGCAAAACATTAGCATAGCTTGATTGCACGAAGCCCCCCCACTCTGCCACCCCAATGTTGGGACTGCAGCATGAAGCCAAGTCATTCCTGGGAGTGATCAGAGACACTGAGGGTTTTGAACGAATGAATGAAATAAACTAATAGCTGCTTGTTTTGGGAGAAGAAACATCTGTGGATATCAAAGCTCAGGATGAATGGGACTCATTAGATGATATTAAGGGGAGCAGTGGCAGCACCAAGGAGAGCTGGCAGGGGCACACATGAGAGACTGCTAGTTCAAATGGTAAGGGGTTTGAAAAGATGGGCTTAATAGTGGACAGATGGAAAAGACTTGAGGTATTGATTTTTTTTCATCTTTTGTGAAATTAAAAACCAGAGTGGAATCAAAACATTTCCAGCTTTGATTAGAGCTGCAAAGATTCATTGACAAGTTGTTAAATACTGAGTTAATTGGCAACCTTTTGATAATGCATTAATCGGTTATCTTAAAAAATTCAAAAAGGGTAAAAATGCTCTGATTGCAGGATCATATAAAGTGAATATAGTTTATTCACGCCTACTGAATGGATTTGAGTTGTTAACAGAAATGGAAGTCATCCCGGGCTTTGGAACAGTGACCAAGATTTTTCAACAATTAATCAATAATTTGAGAAAACAACAGAAAGATGTACAGAAATGAAAATAATCACTACTTGCAGCCCTAGTCTTATAACTGTTCTGTTTTAGTTTACATTTGTTTCACAGTTTTACAAAGTGTGTCAATCCATGTAAACAAATGCACATCTTCATATGAAAATAAATGGCCTATATTGATATATGTCATGTAAGTATTGTGTTCCTATTTGTGCACAGTACCTCTCCGTATCAGGGAGAAGCAAATGTCTAGTTCCCCAGCACAGAGACGTGGAATTCAATGCCAGGTAGCAATTAGATTTGGCATGGGTGTATGATCCAACTAACAACAAAAATCAGGTGGGAAACCAGCGTGGGATTGTGTCATTACCTCTAGCTATGCCACTTTTTATTGTGGCAGGTTTGTGACTATTTTCCATATTTTATTTAATCATTGTTAAATGAATACACTGTGGGCAGTAGGACAACACCCACTCACAGTGTTGTGTCCATTTCTCTCCACCACCTTTTCTAGCACAAATGCAGGATCACAACACTGAAAGACATTAGGCTGCATTGTATTTGTAACAACCAGATTCGAAAAATTGCAAGAAAACTAGACCTATTATTTAAACTAATATTATTTGTATCTGGTTATGAAACACTTAATCGCATTTAAGCAGGCCTGCACACCTGTATTAACTAATCAAATATATTGGCAGATCCTTGTGCCATTATTAAAAAGACAATGTGGAACAGGTGCACAATCAATGAGCTTGGCGTAAGTTGCAGGCAAAAGCAGATACGGTACCTGTGGGCAGAGAGCTTCCAGCTGAGAGGCTGCCATGCGGACCAGCTTCACTCCCTCTTCATTGTTGGAGATGGAGCATGCCAGGTTGGCCACCTAAAACAAGAGACACACACACACACAGTCTTATTTTGAGAAACAAAGAAAGTATAATTAAACTTGGAGAGGAATCCCAAACCCAGGCTACCATAATGAACGTATCTATCCATCCCTGTGGAATACAAACCCACTGCTGAGGATGAACTCATAAAGCTGCTAAATTAATACAAACATAGCAGTGATGGAGAAGGGAAGAAGCAGGAGTGAAAACAAAAGATGTTGAATGAGTAGATAAAATACAAGTGTTATATTTTTCCCCAAAAAAACTTTAGATTTCCCAAAATGTAAATGCGAGTTGTAGCTGTGGGACTCGCAGACGAGGGTACTCTGTGACTAAATCACACGGCTGCCACATTGCCATTAGACTCCTGGTTCTGAGAGGCAAATATTCCTGACACTTAGCTGAGCTAAGCAAGTCTTCCTCTCGGCTGCCAATATGAATGGTTTGTGAGTATGTTTTCTTGTATAGACCAACAAATCATGCTCTGGCACAATTATTTTTCAATATTCTTGCATTTTCCAGAATAAAATAATGTATCTAATCATATTCACAAAAAATTAGGTCAGAGTCTGACTCTTCCCATTTGTTGGTTGGGATGTGCCTGCAACAATGCTGAAACAGAATGGCTGGGATGTGATAGAACTGTGCCAAAGCAGGATTATCAAAAGGACAGAAAATGTGTTGAAACGTAATCAATTACAGAAGGAAAAAAACGGCTCCTGATTGTACTACAGCAGGAACAAGAACTGAGATGTGTTTTTGTTTTTTTATAAGAACCTGTGTCCTATTTGTGTACTTTCAGCCATCAATCCCTTATATTTTACTCCACAATGTAATTACCCAGATCTGTGTCACACAGCAAAATGAGCCGTGGTTTTACCTCTATATTATAAATCTGAGTGAAACAGTTATGAGACACTGCATTTTAGCACTACAAGCCTTCAAAGCCATGTCAGTTCCAATCGATAACGCTAAATCATGGTGACAATAATGTTAATAATGCACTGCTGGTGTATTCATTTTAACATTTGAAATTACAAAATGGCTTATTCTTTACCCGTGTGATTTTTGTTATCGAAATGTGGGGCAAATATATAATAATAAGACTGGTTGTTAAAGAAATCCATTAAAGCTTGAGCGGTGGAAGCATAACTGGCTGCAGGAGTGGCAGAGTGAATGAGAGTGTGAAGGATCCTCTCCTCATCATCTTTCATTCCACATGAACATGTCCACTACCACCTGAAAGATTCCTGAGCAGTTTTCCTGATGAGACACTTATACCACAGCGCTGGTGACGCACTGAAACATTGATATAAACACATCCTCCATCACTATGCAAACCCATGCAGGGACCACAGAGAGAACATTCAGTAACCCGAGAGGCTGGGTGAGAGAGCGCTTACAGGAAGAAAAACTGCCACTTTATGGAGAGACCTGTGTTTTTACTTTCATGATCTTTCACACAAGCTTTCTCTTGCTCTCACCACGATACCACTGGGACAAAGATATTTCAGTATAAAGGGACGTTGCTTGAAGCCAAACAAGAATGTTTTACCCTCAAGTAAAGTAATGTTTTTCCACTTAGCATGCTGTAACCATGCCATTCTGAGTGTCAGGGGACGCCAGAGTTTACCAAGTCTGTGCAAACATTTCTTTTAAAATGCACCTCCCAAAATCGTACTTTTTATTCCTCAACAGAAATGACAATAATTTGATCCAAATACCAGCACCAATTCAATACCGTGGTAAAAAAAAACAATAGCAATACATCCCATGTTCCATACTGTTGTGTATTAGTGTTCATGCTAAAATACTGACATTTTTCTTATTATTTTTAAGTCAAAAATATCTTCAATTGTTTAAATAATGCATCTTAAGGCAATAGGCTTGAACATTGAAGAAATTAGAAATGTAAGATTGTCTAATGCTTTAGAAAGAACAAAAAAAAGAGGGTTCCCACAGTAAACTATGGGATTTTCCAAGGCTGATGTCACTAATCCATTGGAAGACTGGTCCCACCTCAAGGGAGGCATCTCTGCATCTCAACTTGTCAAGTTGTGAATCTCTATAACTCTTAGTGACATGTCATTTAAAAGCAACTACATTTATGTTAACCAAGCCCTTATCTAATGTCACCAACACCCATGGCTGAAGCCTCAAATAAAGATATTATATGTGAACATTACTGATGCAAAGTATTTACAGCGGTTTTTCACGGCTACATTCTTCCTCTGCTACCTCCGTGCTTAAATCTGCACATAGTCCTGAGTACCCTGGAACGATTGAGAACATAGCCTTGAGGCAACCACACAAAGCTTAGTCTATTTTCTCCCCCTGCTCTTAAGATGATGAATATTACTGCTTAAAGATGCCTGGTAACATGGGACAGAAAAACCCAATGGATTTGGCAACAGGTAATATGAACATTTATTGCCATAGTTACCTTTCAGATGTGGAGACATTTTAACACAGCCTTATAAAACTGAATATATTATGAATGCAATGTGGGTTAATTCAGACCGAATCCCAAAAGCAAAAGGTCTTCAGTGCTGCAACTAGGTTAGCTGCTGTGGTGACTGTTTCCTGTGTTCCCCCCGTGTTAACCTGTTTACAGATTACATAGCAGACTTTGACACATCAAGTAAATGAAACCCATAAAGTAAGACCTGAAATGATGCTTTATTTAATTATATAAAACACTAGGTTTCAAAAAGACAATATTGTGACAAATGAGGTTAGAGGAGCTGCTTAAAAGGGGCCTATAAATGAATGTGGGTCAGTCATAATGTTGCTTTCAAACAAATGTGTGTGATCTAAATGGACCATTTGCCCTAAGGCACAACTCGTGATGTCACATGAACAGCCCGAGATCAGTGTCACTTTGTCCTTTGTTGGATATGTAAGTACCATTCCTAATTTATGTGTGTCAAAAGATATTTTACCTGATGGATATTTTAATTAGATCAAGCTAGTTCCATGTAGACCAAGAGATTTGCCAGGCAAAACCACAGACATGATAACTATCCCTGCCATTCATTAACATAACTGTATTGTAGTTTTTCCCAAACTTCATATTCATTCTGTTTTATTGTTGACTTTTAATGGTCTATTTAAGACACTGTGCTGTATTGCCGTAAAAAATATTTTTGAAGTTTTTATCTAACACTTATATTAACACCATATTACACTACCTATGTCAATACAAATTTGTTTAAATCCACTGTGAGAAAAACTGCTTTAAACAAGTAAAAACTGTATTATCTATTTAATGACATTCATATGTAACATTTCAATCAAAGCTCTACTTCTTCATCTATCCCATCCAAGTGTTATAAGCAGATGTAGTGCCAGAGCATTATGGGAGTCCACTAATGTCATGCTTTAAAGCCACTTCTGACAGAGGCCTTCAGGGTCTGCTCCCCTGTGTGGTCCCCTTTTCCCCTCTAATGCTTCACTGCTTTCCCCAGTGAACATTTATACTGCCCCCCCCCCGCCCTGCTCCAGCTACACTCATGGTCATCTGCCAGGGGGAAGAAGTCACTTTCAAATGTCAACATATGCTTTGACACAAGTGTTCAAGAAAACGAAGGAAATACCACTACTGAGGATTACTCATGTTTTTGTAGGCTTGTTGCTTACCATGACCAACACTTTGCCATTGTCTGTGTTATTGTTGCTAGGTTACAGCAATGGAGCCATTCAAATCCTGGTCTATGCCAAACCATGACCCTGTCTTGAGATATGACACCAAGCACAGATAGGGGGGGTAAACAGAAGGAACCTGGCCCCTTTTAAGATATGTATCTGTGTAGGTATCAGTACATGTGGAGGTATCAGTACATGTGGAGGTGTCCAATAAGCAGAACATCAACCTGTCGTGGCAAAGACAACATTTTCCCAGAGGGAGCACCTATCCTTATGTGGTGGTTATTTCCCTCGTTTGGATCCACTTTAAAATGTTATCTGTTGCTATGACCACTCTGTGTTGCTTGTTTGCTCACTATATCCTCACAGCATCATATTAGAGTCCGCATCCCCTTTACAAGTGAGAGAAACCACAGAAAACATTTCCTGTTTTGTTTCAATTTGGGAAAACAATCCCAGATAGATTTTTGCTGTGCCGTAATCCTACAGTTTTATCAAGAGGTAATCTTTCGGAGAAAAAGTCACAAAGAGAGAACAGAGAAGCTGGATGAAGACTGACGTTTACTATAAGCTAAAATGTCTAAAATATCAATAGGATGGACAGAAAAAGTATGAATAATCTGTATTTGGGTCATATGAGGTTTTGTTTCTGAAAGCACTCAAAATTCGACATTACCTCGATCAGCTTGTTGGCGTGCTCACGGAACACCTGTGCATACTCCTTGACTTCTTTCTCATTGCCATTCTTGGCGGCTTCAATCAGGACCAGCAGGGGAACATTGGTCTCCAGGAACGAGTCAGAGACATGGTCCATTACAGCTTTACGCAGCTGTGAAGTAAAACAATATATATACTTATAAAGAGGGCACTGTTGAGGAAATATATGCTTCTATGCATTTGTGATAGGGGGAAATAAATGTGCACTTGCAGTTGTTTTTTTCTACTACATTGTACACCGTTCCTAGATGTTTAACTTTATAAGCGAAAATATTGATACAATGTATATATGAAGTAGGATTTTTTTTAAAAACATTTCAGTACAAACCTGTCTGCGAAGGTCTCTGGTCTTCTTTGTCATCCTGTCAATGGCTGTGTTCAGAGCATCACTCCTGTCCTTCCTTCCAGCCTGAAACATAAACATGGCAGAGGAATTAGAGAGGGCTAAGGTGCAGGGACAGCAATGTTCCAAACACATCTGTTGTGGATGCTCAAATGAAATACATTGTGATCACGCTAAAGGTCCAACTCAATTTACAGGGACATTTCGGTAAACATTGTGTAGCTTCAGTTTACAGTTGAGAAAATGTTCATAGTTTATTGATTTTAGTTACTTTTTAAAAGTACAAGGTTAGTACTCAAAATGTATTTCAATGTTTAAAAAGAAGAATATTGTTTCGAGGAGTTACTGAATAAGGTCAAGTCATAATGCTGTTAAATGCTTTTGGGTATTGATACAAGAATTCTTGCATTGTTTTGAAATGAATAATCCCATGAAGGATGTAATGTGTAATTTACCAGACACACGAAAATATATCTATTTATTCCTCTATTCAGTCCTTTGAATGTAAAAAGTTCCAGCGAGATTTTAACTCACATTTTAGTGCAGCTAGTGTTCTGCAAAGCCCAATTCATTTCTGTTCCTTTTATTTGTTAAATACTATTGTTTAGTCCAGCTGTCGAATCTGCCACATTGCCTCTGTTAAAACACTGGAATCATTTCCCAACTGATGGCATTGTGAGCGAACACTGGAGCACACAAACAAACAGTGGCCAACAGTTTCAATAAATAACATACACACACTTAAACAATGCATCAGTAGAAAGGCACAGCTGCTTTTGGTTAAAAAAAGCGCTGATTTGCATCTATATCAGCGCTTTAATTCATAGGCAACACACCCTCTTAAGTGCTGCCGTTGTAAACTGCATTTAAAAATTGTAATTTGCATTCACGCAGGGATCAAAAGAGGCTATCCAAATCCTGCCCAAGCTTCCTGCCACCACAACACACCACACGCATATTGTACAGAACACAGTATATCACAGTAATCCAGTAAAGACAAGCTGTGATGCAGGCTTTAGTTTCTTAATGAGATAGATACAGAGCTCGGATTCCATTATTTTGATTGCTAATTCTTATGTCTGCTCGTTATTTAAACTTTTATAATGTCATGATACCAGAAATGTTGAAGTTGATACCTTTACCAGTATAATTACCAGATCTCGATAATTTATTTTATACCACAGTGAAAAACTAAATAATATATTCAATGTATAGGAACATTTTGGCAGATTTTAATCTGTAATAATTCCAAAGAGGATAAGGGACAAATACAGTTTGGTTCAAGAATCCTTGATTTCAAAAGGTTTTCCTTGGTGTGACCAAAACCATTTTCTGTCGTATGAAGCTATTTGTGTAGATCAATATCACTTGTATTTTTTTTTTTATTAATTAAATGATATTATCTGTAAAAAATTTAGGAAACTTGTAAACACTGTTCTCAACAAAGCAAGGACTGTCTTGGCTTGTGTGAGAGCTGTTGCTGCAGTCATGTCAACATTTTCAAACTCTGCACTTTGATTACTAATTACATTACATTGCATTTAGCTGACACTTTTATCCAAAGCGACTTACAATAGGTGCATTCGATGGTTCATCAGGTTTCATAGAGCCAAAACATTTCAAGATATTTGAAATTTCATTTTTAGATAAGCCAGTCCTTTATTAGTATACAAGTGCTTTATTAGTATGCAAGTGCTTTGTTAGTAATTCTATCGCTCGAAGTGGAGTCGAACGAGATGAGTTTTTAGTCTCCCCCGGAAGATGTGTAAGCTTTCTGCTGTCCTGATGTCAATGGGGAGCTCATTCCACCATTTTGGAGCCAGGATAGCAAACCCACGTGTTTTTGCTGATGGGGACTTGGGTCCACCTCGCAGTGCGGGTGCAGCGAGCCGTTTGGCTGATGCAGAGCGGAGTGCACGTGCTGGGGTGTACAGTTTAACCATGTCCTGGATGTAGGAAGGGCCAGATCCATTCACAGCATGGTACGCAAGTACCAGTGTCTTGAAGTGGATTCTAGCAGTTACTGGAAGCCAGCCAGAACGGAGGAGCGGCGTGGTGTGGGAGAATTTAGGAAGGTTGAAGACCAGACGAGCCCCTGCATTCTGGATGAGCTGCAGAGGTCAGATGGCACATGCAGGTAGACCAGCCAGGAGGGAGTTACAGTAGTCTAATGATAGTTCTTCATTTGTATCTATTTTTCAATTCTCTGTCGATAAAAAAACACTTAATCTGTAAAAAGGTTAAACTCCATGACCACTGTTAATCTACAATAACACTCAAAAATAATATTCTAATCTCCTCATATTAAATGAGAAAATGGTGTTGATTAAAAGGTTTTAATTTACTACGCATGGCTTACTGTGTAAATCATGTCTCTTAATACTGCAACACCATTGGCAGTTGTCACGACGCTAAGCACTATGCAGCAGTCAAAGCCCTAACTACTGGTCCCACTGAGAGCAGAGAGCATGTTCAGTCACATTCTGCAAACTGCTCAAGCGAAATGTTGGAAAATCTAAAACTTTCAGGAAGGATGTGGAGATGGAGAGAAAGAGGCGGAGAAAGACAGGGTGAACGACAGATAGATGGACAGATACTGGAGGATAATACAATTAAAGCAAAATTAGATGAACAGGAAAGGGCAATGGAGAAAAGGAAAAGAAACAGTTGGTCTCAGGGCCGTTCGTCCCCCTCTACTGCTCCAATCAACTGCGACAACACCATGGAAGGTGGTGGCATTGACCTGCCCCATCCCCCACTGGCCTTTGCCCATTGGGGGGTTGTGTACATGGTTAGGGGCCAGGGAGATCCAACGGCACTAATCCCCTGTGATTTTGTGCTGGTTGGATGCAGTGCTGTGTGGGGCTTTACTCTGCCCCTTCCCTCTCAATCCTATTTCCTTCACGCCTAGCCTATATTTCATTTCCACGCCAGAGGCTTCCAAAGCACTTCTTCAGGTGCTTATTATGGAGGCAGTTTCTCTGCTGCATCTTTTATGATACCCGTGAGTCTCTATCCATCTCCTTTAGGACAGATTTAGGAACATCCCTTTTCTACAAAACCACTAGTCCGCTCAATTATTGAAAAATTCTATGAAAAATAAGTATGCTCTAAGTGTCAAATGATCACTGACTATGATATTGTTTCAGCAAGTTCACTTAATTGAATGTCCATTTTCAATTTCACATTCTTTGTTTTAAAAACTGCCTATTACACATCTTGAATTGGAAATGGGAAGCTACCACACATTTTTTCTACATCTCCCAGTCTACCACAATGAGCGTGGAGAATGAAAGCAGCATGCGGGTCCAGTAACCTGGAAAGTACCAGCCAGATACATGTCTTGTCTTGAAACTCTTGCCATGAAATGAATTGGGATGTATAAATGCATAAAGTAATCCAGATCAATTGTAATTCTAATGATATAAGATTTGTATAAGTAACTCTTTCACTATCATCTCCTGCCAAAGCACACAGAGGAAATGTAATTCTTTGCTTTCATTAGGTACAATTTATTGCCTGTAGCAGTTGCAACAAGAGTTAAAATCCATATCAAATACATTGCAGCAAGGTAATCAGAGTAATATACAAGTATAAATCAGAGAGGGGTGTGGCAGGCTCAAGCGATCTGAGGTCACGTTTAAGTAAATGATGCATGAGTGGAATAAAAGGTGTTGAAGTGCAAAAGTTGAACACCACAGTACATGTTCTTCTTAATGCCTCTTATATCTAGTCTTTGGCTGGTTCAGATGTAGTTAATTGAAATTACCCTCACACCCATCTCAACCAACATTAAATAATTAAGAAAAGTCAGCATTTTTATGCACTGAACTACCGACATCTCTTTCTGTTTTGCATTCTAAAATGGTGTCGTCTTAAAAAACAAGATCTGCATATGAAATGTTTTTGTTTCACATTCTCAAACAAGTATTTGTTCTAGCCTATTACATGCTGGAAGCCTAATTTAACTTCAGGGCAGCTGGCCATACATCACATGCCATCACTGCACTCAGGATATGTAAATCATGTATATAAGCCAGGCGTCCTATGTTAGCAATTCTATAGCATACTCCTGTACAGAGATAACAGAATGCAGCAGACCTACCCCCCCCCTCGTGAAGTTTATGTTGTCAAGAGCCACATGTTATGACCTACGTTTTGCTTTGTTGTTATTTTGTTTATGTGTTCGGTATACTTTCATACATAGCACATACAAAACAACAGCAAGGCGAGGCTGAGATTTACAGCTGTGGTTAATTTCAACAGCAAGCTGCCGCAACACGTTCAAGATATCAATATTCTGATGGTGACGAGCCAGTATGAGGGGAGTGGGTATGCAGGGGGGAGGTTGGGGGAGAATGAGGTGCACAAGCAGTGTGTATGAGGCAGAGAGCAAGTGACTGAGCAAAAGAGTGAGAGGGTGTTTGTGAGTGTGGGAGAGAAAAAGAGAGAGAGAAACAGTAGTGATGATCGACGCCAGGCTGCCACCACTCTGTAGCAGTGAGTGGCTGCAACAAAAAGCACAGAATAACATCCCTGACTCCCCGCTCTGCTTTTTTTCTCTCTCCCTGCGTCTCGGCTAGCAGAGGAGTGCTCCGCGCACAGCTCTGCAGAGGCTATGCTGAGACTGAGCCGGCGTCGTAAGCAGGATCTCTGGCTGCCATCAACAAGTTAGGGTCGGAAGAACACAGCCATGAAGAGGACGGCTTGATCTCCAATTGACTGTCTAAGCCGACACCATTGCGGTGGAAGGGAAACAAAAGGGTAAAAAAAAGAAAAAGAAAAAACGGAGAGGAGGGGGGGTCTGTTCAACGGAGTCGCTCTGGATGCAACTGATCAACTTAAAAAAAAAAAAATTAAATAATTATTTCCAGGATTCGTGGGATGAAGGAAAAGATTCAACCCTTTCTCTGAGGACGGATTTTCAAGGACTCTAAGCAAAATAAGAGGAATAATCTTCATCTTGGGACATGGAATTTCATATTTTGTTTCAACTAGGTGGGCTCAGAATTGCTTTATTTCCAAAGAAGCTGATTCCTTTTGTGCTTACTCAAAAGGGTTTTTTCCCTTTGGATTTTTCTTCCATCTGGTTGCTCCAAGAGTCTGCGGAAAAGGACAGTTGAATGCAGCCTCCGATGTGCACAAAAGAATGGGTAAGTTAGTCCCTTTATATGGCAGGTCTGGACATGAATAGGGAACACAAGTAAGAGCGAGGGAGGCTAAGGACTAAAAGCTCTTCAGCCTAGTCTATTTACTGCGATTGCCCTTCATTTTTCCTTTTTCACCGACACACGAGTCCGGAATATATACATTTTAAATAGCTTTTCTATTAAAGGCTTAACTATTCATGATGAAAAGATGATTAATCAATAAAAAAATACGCAATAATTGATGAATGACAGTAATATAAATATAAGTATTTTAACCAGATTACAGAGCACAACATGTGCAGAAGATAGGATTAATATAAGTAGCAAGGGTGTGGAAACAAAGTCAAGATCATATATGTAATTCATCATATCCAAGTACATTACAATTGAATTATACCTCAGCATAAAAAAAGTATCTGTACATACATTGGGAAAGTTGCAAATGTCAATGCAAAAGATCTTAACGGCTGTGTGTTTTTATGTATGCCTGTATGTGAAAGAACGAGAGCACATCCAAAAAGCACAATCGTCACCATGAATTGGTAATAAGTGCTCTGCAGAGATAAGCTTTCCCGCCCCACAGTTCATTTTGTTCTCTTTGAACCCACCCAGGTTTCCATTCAAGGTGGCCATTGGTGGGACCTGCACCAGCGGCTCTGTGTCTGTGTGTGATCAGCATGCTCCTAGTGTGCCTGCTGCCTCCTGCATCGTGCACGACCTGCCCTCAAAAATGCCGCTGTGAGGACCTGCAGTTCTACTGCGACACCCAGGGGCTTCAGGCACCCCCAGATGGTGTGGACAAAGGGGCCCTGGGGTTGTCGCTACGCCACAATAGCATCACTGAGCTCAGCCCTGATCAATTCTATGGCTTCAGCCAGCTCACATGGCTACATTTAGACCACAACCAGATTACAACAGTACAAGAGGATGCCTTTCAAGGGCTCTACAAGCTGAAGGACCTCAATCTGAGCTCCAATCGTATCACCAAGTTGCCCAACACAACCTTCATCCACCTCATCAACCTCCAGATACTGGACCTGTCTTTCAATCAGATGACTGCATTGGAACCAGAACTGTTTCATGGACTGAGGAAACTCCAGATACTCCACCTCCGCTCCAATTTACTCCGCACCACACCTGTACGGGCATTCTGGGACTGCCGCAGCCTGGAATATCTGGGCCTAAGCAGCAACCGTCTACGGAGTCTGGCCCGGAATGGATTTGCTGGGCTCATTAAGCTCAAAGAACTCCACTTGGAGCACAATCAGCTGACCAAGATAAACTTGGCCCATTTCCCTCGCCTTGTTGCCCTCCAGTTTCTGTTTCTGCAGTGGAATAAAATCAGCAACTTAACATGTGGCATGGAGTGGACCTGGACCACTCTAGAGAAACTGGACCTGACAGGAAATGAGATCCGTGTCCTGACATCTGATGTGTTTCAAACGCTGCCAAATTTAAAGATTTTGCTGCTGGATAACAACAAACTAAGCAGTCTGGATCCCACAGTCATGGATAAGTGGCAGTCTCTTGGTACTATTGGGCTGTCAAGCAACTATTGGGAATGTACCAAAAGTATTTGCTCTCTGGCCACGTGGCTCAGCACCTTTAAGGGAAGGTGGGAACATTCCATCCTCTGCCATAGTCCTGAATATGCACAAGGAGAGGAGATACTTGACGCTGTTTATGGATTCCAGCTTTGCCAGAATTTCTCAGCGCCGGTTGTTCAAACCATTAGTACAACCACGGACGCTACTATAGCTGCAGAGATGACAAGCTCCCTGTTTGGAATTATGCAGCCTACCCCCACGCAGGACTATGCAGAGGATTTTGGGAGCTTTACCACAGTCACTACCACAACAACCACAACAACACCACCACGCACTGCTCAAGCAACCACTGCTACAATGGAAGAGGCAGCTGTAACAGAGGACTTCTCTGCAATGGACAACACTGTAATGACTCATAGGGTTATCATTGGAACTATGGCCCTTCTATTTTCATTCTTTTTCATAATTTTCGTCGTGTATATCTCACGGAAGTGCTGCCCGCCCACCCTGCGCAGGATACGCCACTGTTCGGCTATTCAGAACCGCAGACAGATGAGGACCCAGCAGCGGCAGCCTATGGCAGATCTAGCTACACAGGTACCCTATAATGAGTATGAGCCCAGCCATGAAGAAGGGGCACTCGTGATCATAAATGGCTATGGGCAGTGCAAGTGTCAGCAACTGCCTTACAAAGAGTGTGAAGTATGAACTCTTATTTATTCCTAGAGCATATGGTTTGCCATTTGACCATTTCAGATGATACAGGGTTTGCTTTTTTTGTTTGTTTTTTTTCCAGTTTATGTAAAAAGCATAATTTCTACAAGTGAGATTTAAGAATATGTGAGAAATGCCGAGTGCTACAGTGACAGAGGTTGGACATGACAGTTTAGGGATGGTGTAGAGATAGTCACACATTTATTTTTCTATGAATGCAAAGTTGTTCATATCAGGCAGGGGCAATCATTTTAAACAAGAAAATTGTATAACTGAGATTTGTCTCCACATTGTCACTATATTCTGGAGCACAGAGAAAATACTTAGCCAAATGGCCCTCTGCTAACAGAATACATTAAGTGGAGAAATGTGATTTATGTCTCATTTCTTTTTAAAAGTAAATGTCTGAAATCATGTTTCTAACTGCACCACAGGCACTGTAAGCCAATCACTCAATCACTAGGGCATTTGAATCGGATCAATCATAATGTCTTTGTTTTTCAGTTTCATTGTTTAAAGAGAACTATTATACATTAAAAAGGACCCCAAGACCAAAACTCTGAATTATATCCGAAAAATAAATGTCATTACTGTTTCGTTACAAATAATATAAATCTTCTTGAGGAGACAATAACCATGAAATTCGGTTAAGTATCCACACATGTATATTACATTTACCAAATGAATCAATTAGGTGGGTTTATAATCTTCCATCAGATCAAAGGCCTCTCAGTGCTTGTTGTTTACAGAACTCATACGGGGGGGGCCATCCCCCCAAAAAACAGCTGTCCTTAGCTAAAAAAGGAACTCTTGTTTAAATCTGAATTTCTTACAAAATGTATTCTTTTTAAAAATGCAACCACAAGTGTATACTGATTGAAAAGACAGCAGACATTGAGAATTTATGTTCAATTATATATATATATATATATATATATATATATATAATTGAACATAAATTCTCACACATATATAGATATATATAGGAAAAATGACCTTTTTAAAATCAGACTCGTAAATGCAATGCAGTTTTGCAGCTTGTTCAATGTATGAGCTCACAAATACATTCTCAACATGTGGTTAAACACTAAGCATTGTTCATATGTGGTTACTCTCCAATATATTACACTTAGCAAAGACATATGGATGTCTTCCTCTTCTGGGACACCAAGAACAAAAAGATTAGACCTTTACATTTACAATGACGTGTACATGGATTCTCTAGCCCCTGAATGCCACACAAACGGTGACCATAATATTTCCATCAGCTCAACCTAGTAAGTACAGTTTGCCGATTTGCTCTTATATAATAAGATCAATATACAGAGGAGTTAGTGTGATGTGTAAGGGACACAAGTGAAAGGGTAATGGCCAGCGCAAATGCCACATAGGAGAGCATTTCATTCTGAAAAGAAAAGCTTTCAGCAGTAGCCCAGGCTCTTTACTGCTCACACACTAATCAGGTCTGACAGGCCCAAGATTCAACCAATTAAGGCAAGGCGAAAATAATCTAATATGCTGTCACCCACACCAGTGATCCAGCAACATTTAGCTTGTTCAGCCGCTCAAAAATAGTTCTAGTCGAATCATTCTCTGTACCACCTAAAAACATAATTGAACCTTTTACTTTAAGACTTTGTCCGTGTTAAGGATGCCGTTTACATTATTAAAAACAGATTACGGGAAAGGAAACATCTTATAATAGTTATTTGGTTAGCAGTCACAAGTGTCAAGTTAAACTGCGGTCAATAGCCTGAAAGCAAATGGAGATCCAGTGATAAGCAAACAGCCAGCCTGGGTCAGGACACATTTGTATGCAGCAGGGAGAGGATGTGCATTAGCATCAGACTAAAGCTGCTGCCGCAGCTCCGCACTTCTTTGTGTTCAGTTTGGTAGTGGGGGCAGGGTGAAAGAGAGAGGGATTGAGAGGAATTGATGGGACGATGGAGAGGGGGCAATGATAGGATAATGTCTTCGTTTATTAAAACCAACCAACCAATCTTTCTGGCCAAGTAGAGGTAGTAGAGAAATAAAGGATACAAACTGAATGAGCACCATAGGATTGAAATGCACACTGATCACACAGCAGAAACTATTTCTTAAACTGATGAGCTATCCAGTGTTTGAACAGTACAAAAAATCAATTGCAATTCTAAAAATTGTAATATGGCATCTTCATGAAGCCTTATAGCTGTACACTTAAATATGGCCTTTTCTTCAAAAGCCCAACTTTTGGCTATGTTTAACCAACTCAGAAACCTGGCTTTGAGAATGTAGGATGCAGTTTGCTGGACAGCGCCCCCTAGAGGTGACAATTGTGGATTTGTGTCTTTGTTGAAGGTGTCAAGATTTGGCTTTAATCTTCTAAATGAAAGCTTGAGTCATGTCTCTGTACACATAATATGATGCCTACAAGTTCAAAGAAAGTGTTTGCGTAACAGTTCAAATTTGCATTCAATGAAAAACATACACTGATCGTAATAATGTCCAAAGTCAAGCACCTCCACCTTGTTTCAAATTTTGTTTTCTTCCAGCTTCGCACTGCTATTACTACTGCCCTTGTTATCTGTCTTGCATGTTCAAAAGTCAATTGAGTTGAATATTTCTTAATGTCATTCAGCAAACATTATTACGAGACTTCATTTTTGATATCACCGAGAATGGGGATGTGTGTGCGTGTGCGTGTGGAATTCCTATAGAGTTCTGTCAATCATTTGACATTTCACTGTTAAAGACTACGGTTGTACTAAATGACTGAAAGTCCACAAGTTTGTAGAAATATGCATCCCTTTGCACTCTGGCTCTTTGTAAACTGTTTTTGTTTCCTCTCGTCATCCTCTAGCCCTGGTCCCCACCCTGCCGAAAAATAAAAAAAAAAGGAAAAAAACAAGTGAACCAATCCCCTCTCTCTTACCCAATCTCTTTGTGCAAAATGAATGCTTTTCTCTTTCCATTTCCTTTTGTATTGTAATATGTACAATTTCATATCTGTATAGTGGATAAGATGTGCCAAACTGAAGAAAAAAAAAAACATTTTCCCCTCAAAACATATATTTTTTAAATAAAATGGTTATAATTTACAGAGTGTTTGCTAACTGATGAATGCTCACAACTTGGTTTGGTCTTTCATTGCAGTTTGGTCTAGTGTGCAAGTCTTTTGCAAACCAAATCACACCCAACCCTTGGTGAGGTGGATTTGCATATCAGTATATGTGAAATGCCTGAAAGCATTTGTCAAATGAAACATTTTCCATTTCTAATGTAATCTTTGCTAGGCACAGTTTAATGCACTCATGGTTGGAGGACTCATTCGAATCAAAGTCTCTTCTATCAATACATGTCAACATCAAGATTAGATCATCTACATTGAAAGTGGATCATATAAAAAGCCTAATGATGTTGTTATGCAAAGCTGATGTTTCTGTGAACCCCTTACTTTAATGCAGTGTCTACAGTTTCTGAATATGGGCATTTCAATAGAATAACAGGTGATGCAGAAGAATCTATCCCGTTGAATCTGTTGTTTACCGGAGAAGGGTCCATGAAGCTTGGAGGCTGTGACTATTGATTATTTTCATTATCAATAACTTTGTTAATTGTTTTGTCTATCAAATGTTTACACATAGCTATACATTAACTTACTTATTCTGTGTGTGTCTTAAAATAGCTTCTTTTTTTTTTAAATCAAATATATTGACTTAATGATACTTTAACAAAGAGACATTTGAAAATCACACATTTGAGTACGTGGGTACAGAAAAATCGTTGGGTTGATTTTTCCACGTAAATGACTATAGTGAATAATTGATTAACTCACTTTCCATTTGAGGACAACTTCAATAGTTAAGTACGTCATGCAATGAAAGAAATATTCTGACGGCTCAACCTTCAGATAACAAACTAAGATTTCACAAAGGTTATTTAGTCTTCAGCATGTTTAATGACTTGTCAGTTATTGCTAAATAATTAAGCTAGCTAAGCATTTATGGCTTATTGCAAGGTCGCAATACATTTGATGGATTGTTCCTAAATGTATAATTAGCATCTAAGAAACATTGACATGATTTCTGAATCCTTTTTCATCAAATGTAAGACTATAACATCTTTAGGCAAAAAGGCTCAAAGCAAGAGTAATAACATGGAAATGCCAGTGGAAGTTTGTGTAACGAGGTGAACATATATTTTAAAAGCTGTAGCAAATTGAATATGATTGATCCAAACAAGTTGACATATTCTACCATGTAGCAAAGAAGGAAATGTCAAAGTTATGTCTCCACATGTCGTATAGGGATTCCATGTAAGACGTGCATCACACATTTGAGGTTGAAACTGCTCTTCAAACTGACCTTTTTCTCATGTGCCAGTACTTAACGGTCACTCTTTCAAGATAAGTAATTTCAAATGTTTAGCAAACCGTACTCGAGACATACAACTTGCAAAAACAATCCAATTTGGAGTTTTCTTCACATCAGAGGAAGTCTTATTTTTATATTGCAAGATCTATGGCAGATACTATCAGTCTCTATTTAACACAACTAAATGTTTATACAGAAGTTATATGTTCACCATAAAGAATACAAACAACTTCAATGCTGTAGTAGTGAACCCACCCCCAGTGTTGGTGTCCACCATGACTGCACAGCATACATAGCCGTTTGATCATAATCAGAACCTGCATAGTTCAAATATTGTATTGTAAAAAATATTAGGCTGCAAAAGTAAGCTTGCCCCGCCACCAAATGCAGGAAGACATCGTTAACCTTTCATAATTCAGCTTGTCTTCTTTTTGCAGTCAAAGGTTTTTCTAACAGAGGAATTATATTAGATCAGAACTTGGTACGGACAGATGCTTAATATTTCAGGACTCCGATAAGACTGGGGATCAAAACACAACAACTCTATCAAAACAACTGTAATCCAAGCTCTTTCAATTCCTTGGAACGTTTAATGAAAAGCCCAGTGTGCTAAAAAGAGAGAATAACAGTTTACATAAAATACTTAAGGTCTGTCATTTCAGTCAGACAAGGCATCGCAAAGAATAAAGGCCGACATGGCCCTCCAACTCTAAGAACCACTTCAATATGACCAGATCTTTCTTGATATCAGGCTTCAGTAATTAACCTGCAGAGAGTTCCCAGGTAGGGGGGGCACTAAACTAGAGAGTCTGACTACATGTCATCAGTAGCCTGCAGAGTTCAAGGACTTCTGGACTTACGTACACTATCCCTAAATATGTATCACTCCGCACATTTCAAATCAGTCTTCTACCTTATCCTTGGAGGACCCAGGTGGAAACTGGAAACGGGGATGAGCAAAACTACTGACAGCAAAATCCAAAACTTTCCTTTTGATTTTGTTGAAGACAAAAACGTTGCTTCTTACACAAAAATATGTTATCAATTTCCATCTTTGTACTTTGCATTTAAATAAATTAATCATTTCAAATTATCATATTAAAAGGTTAAGGCAAAGTTTAAATACAAAATAGTTCTACAAAAATGTAAAGGAACTATCAATAATTTAAAAGGAACTATTAAAATGGCCCATACTGAAAAAAAGCAGTTATTATCCTAATAAGCAATGTAAATGTGATTGTTACAAATACTATTAAGATACTTATACTAGATATAAAAACATATTATGCTATCAAACATCCGAGCATTAACATTCAAAGCAGAAACATATTCGTTATTAGAATAATATGCAATTAATAATAAAGACTGAAGCCACCTATGACGGAAGGCATCAGCCATTGGCTCAGTCACTGAAGCTTAGTGTCGGCAGAGATCCAGTTATGCGATAATCCTTTTTTTGTCTCCCTTTTTGTGAGACATTGTTTCATTTAAAATCAGTATGAACAAGAACAGTCACGATGGAAAGTCTGTCTTTGCTGCCTCCTACACAGAAAGCAATACTCTTAAGTTATAGGCAAATGGTTCAAAATGTCATACAACATTTCATAAAACACACTGCAGAAAGCCCTTGCTTTAAGTAACAGCTTTGACAGCTCCACCTCAAGTGTAGACAAACGTTTTCTGTGCAAAATAAATGGATGACAGCAAACACAATACATTATCCCGAATACCTCCCCAAACGGCCTGATTACAAACACCAGTGCGTTGTATTGTTCTATGACCGCTACGACGTACTCTGACTGAATACAAACGGGTCCTTTTCAGTGTAGAATGTGTTTTTCTCCTCATCTCTGCTGAGCATGCCCTTCAGGTGCCTCAGTCTAAAGACATGCAGGTCAGGTGAACTGGAAACACATAGCCTCCAGCGGCCTTAAAGTATCTAAACGTGAGTGTTTGTCTGTTTATGTGTGTTAACCCAGTGATGGCATGGTGACTTGTCCATGGTGAAATACATTGCGCTGACTGTGTTCTTGGATAGGCCCTAGTCCCCTGGGCCCTGGACGGGACATTTGTAAGTGTTACAACAAATAAATATTAATCATCTTAAGTAGGTGACGAAAGTACCTGTTTAAGAAGGAAAATAAATATGGATTTTCTTTCTACATAAGGATATCAAATTAGTTATTTGGTAATACTATAATAAAGTAAAGCAATCACCATTCTCGTATGTAATATAATTTAATATAAATGAACTGCCAAGGTCATTGGTGTGTCTGATGATTACAAAGGGACCTGCTGGAGATGAGTGTGTGTGAATGTGTTGGCACGCATTAAAAACACACCAAGATGTCGTCTCCCCCTCATATAGAGATTTCCTCACAGCTTGATTCACTTCTAATCTGTCTACCTCAAGCGCAAGCCACTGAAATGATCTGGCTTAACACAACTGCTAACAGCAGATTCACATTCTGTATTTCTCGTCGTTTTTAACCACTAGCTGACAAATAATAATTAGCATTATTTGTTGTGTAAGTTTTATTTCATGTGTGTATTTGATATTTAAATAAATAATTACAATTCTCCCAAGAAGATGGACCTCGCTTTAAAAGTAACAAGTGAATGAGGAACTATAAAACAATGAAAGATGACAAGACTTATACAAACATATAATTAATAATGTGAAATTGTCATATTTATTATGTAATAAAGGGCATGGGAGTCTTTACAAGTTTGTTGTTCTCTTAAACTGGTCTCAAGAAAATGGGTCATAACATTTGATCAATTGAGCAAAAAAGGATTTAGCATATTGACAACAGAAGACAGCATTTAGTTCTGGATTGGGTTGTAGTTTTTAAATTGGCTCCATTATGCTGCTGTTCATTTGTGTCTGATAAGCTGCCAGCTGGTTGGGGTAATTCCAACCATAGGTTCCATAGTCTGAGTTAATACACCAACTGGATTTCCATTAGGTAAATTATTATTATCTTTAAATATGACCACCTTATGTCACAAATGACAAGATTCGCTTGTTACAAGGTTATATTTATTTACTTCTTCAGTAATTAGGTACAATTGAGCTTGGGCACCTCTAAAGAGCATTTATATAATAATAATAATAATAATAATAATAATAATAATAATAATAATAATTAAAACTGCGGTCGCACTTGTGCGCGCAGTGATGAGCGGGCCCTCGTGCGCCTGTCGGGGAGGGCAGCCGGTCGTCCCGGCGTCAAGCAGACGCGAGCGAATACTCGGAAATTAGCCGTTTGTCATTTCTCAAATTTTCGCGTCCCAGACTCCCAGGTCCTCCGGCAGCAACCCGGAAACGGATGTCGGCGCGCCGTCTCGAAGGAAAGCAAATTTCTCTAAAGGCTCGTCGAGGATCGATTATCGAGAAGGCTGTCTGGAGGAGCCGTAACCGAGGATACACTGATTTAGAGGAGAGAGGAGTCTCTCTGGAGGAGCTATAACCGAGGGTACAAAGATGTAGAAAGAGGAGAGAGGAGTCTCTGGAGGAGCTATGACCGAGGGTATACTGATGTATTTTCCAGAGACGATTTCAGCCAACAGTGATGTTTAAAAGAGGTGTGACGCATGGCTGGACTTATGTCAACCAAGCACAGCTCTGCAAACTGTTCCCGTTGTGATGAGTTATTCTGAGATGATCAAATGCGGCATCAGACCTTTCCGCCCTTTACCAGTCTTGTTGTACTCCACTAATCAGGCATCTCCCCTGGATGTTAGGTATGGGCTCTTCACTTTATGCTAATACAACTGCTTTCATTGTGACGCGATGTTTACAGTGAGAACAGCTGCTGAGGTCAGTGCAGAAAGCAGAACAGTGTGAATAATATATATCGCTCAATAATATATGTGACAGGCCTACATTTCACACTTTATTTGTAGGCTTTAGGAGATATCTACAAATAAACAGTAGATATTTTTCATGAAACCATATAGTGCTTCACATAATAAAATATACAAGGGCTGTACCCTGTTATTTAGTATATGCTTTAGGAGCTGTGTGTGTGTGTGTGTGTGTGTGTGTGTGTGTGTGTGTGTGTGTGTGTGTGTGTGGGGCCTGGGAGCTGCAATCATGTTGCGCGCACTGAGTGTGCTGACTGTTCAGAGGTTGTTTTGTTTAATATTCATGAGAATATTTGTCATTATTCAAATGATAATAAACATTTGCATAAAGCATATTTGTCCACTCATATGTTGATAAGAGGATTCAAAACTTGAAAAATATTCCAAGGAACATTTAGAACAGATAAAAAATGTGCGATTAAATATTTTAATCGACTGACAGCCCTAAAATAAATACATTAAAAAATCATCCGTGGAAGCCATGGCGCTGTAAAAAGCAAGAACAATCATCTGAGCCGGTCGGGCTAAAATAACTTGATGGCCTACCTGCCTGTCAGCCTTTCATCTCGTGCACAAACTTATCTCGTGCCCTCATTGGTCATGAGTGGGTTCGTGTGTGTTGGAGGAGGGGCTCTGTAAGGAAGTCTGAAGGACGAGGCAGATTTTTTCCAGCTGTGTACTTTCAAATTCTAGCGCACTTGAGCTGGCTTCTCCATTCTTACCTACCCTACCTTTAAGTTAACAAAACTCCAATTAAAAAGAAAGATGCTAAATGAATTTGGCTGCTCTGCAGCATCACATCTGCCATATGCACACAAAGGGGATATTTTAAAGCAATTAAGCAATCCCAAGTGCCAAAATGGAGAGCTTTTTAGGATGAAAGGCAAATTGCATACTTAAATCAGTCCTGCAGCTCTCCATGGTGACAATTCATTGTGTTTCAGACTGCATAACAAAAGGGTAAAGGTTCAGACAAGCAAACAATAAAATAGAAATCTCAAGAAATACATATTAAGCTGTATAGACAAATGTTGTCATATTTGCCAATAAAATCACCCATTGCTAAAAGTGCCAGACAAGTTTATATGAATGGTTAAGTTCATTCACCCATACAACTGATAAAGGAGGAAGTAAGACTTCAATCACAGTCTCACAAAATGTATTTTTCTGAAGCCATTCTTTATCCCGTTTAACTGTTGAGGGGGAGAAATTATGCATCTTATCTACCTGCCAGCAGAGCCAATCTAAAAGCAGAGAATTCACCAGCAAAAGATCAGGGGCCAGGTCTGGGAAACGGTTCCTGACATGCTGTTAATGATAGGCCACTGTTTTATGGAGGCTGTAAATATACGAAAAGCCTTGGGGACACTAAATCTTTTCCCTGTTACATTGTGTGGAGTCTAATTTGTTTTAATTATGCATTTAGATGAGATTACAACTAGATAAATTGAACTGCTTTCACACTGGTCTTGCATTAGGTATAGCCCCTTTGGGCATCATTTCACTTTTTCCAAAAGAATGGGTTAAAGGAAAACACTGGAACAATCCTCCACATCCTCTGTTGGTTTTCTAGCTCTGGATCTATACTGTTTTTTCCCCCTATAGGATTTACATCATACCCATTATTTAACATTTCATGAGCTGCCCCAGTACAAAAAAAAAAGACAATGTAAAATCCCAATTGAATCCCCATTAGAGTGAACTTGAAGTTGTTTTCAACTTGAAACTCATGATTCCTCGTAAGGTTGCACATAGCTCAGTAAAACATAGCCAAGGAAAATGTTCCAAGATCAACTCCAGCCTATTCTTTTTTTTTTTTAAATTGAGACACAGAGGAATAGGGATAAAGCAAAATTCTGCCACTCACTGTAGATGCCCAAGGCAAAAAGACAACCCGAGCCACGCAAAGAGTGAGCTCTTTGCTCAGAGAGAAAGGGACACAAACTGGAAGGAAAAGATTGCAAAGATGGAGAATATGAAAAAGAGGATTCAGCAAGCAGAAAGCAAAGTGTAATGCTTCATTCACACCGGACGCGATGCGAATATTCGCATCGCTCTAAAGGCTCGAGTTTCACCGCAGCTGTCAGCTGTGTTTACTCGCATCATTCAAACAAGACGCGCTGGCTAGGGGTCTACAACAAAATGAACATATTTTACCGTGATTTAATTGTAATGCACGTTTCAAAATGATGCCGAAGTAACAACATACTGATACCGGTTAGTAAAAAACCTTTATTAATGCTTTGACAAGTCTGCAGACAGACGGCAGGGAAAAAACCTTTTAAAATGTGTTTTCTGAATAGAGATCGGATCGACCAGGCTAAGCTAACGTTGTATATGCTCCGACCGTCCACACTCACAACAACGGCCTACAGACATAAATAAACCAGCGACTGTATTCGCCATGAGACAGACAGTCTGTGGTCTGTTCATGTTTAACCTTTGTCCAGTTTGTGAAAAGATATGAGGAGCTGTGAGCTCTGAGTGCTAACAGCTATCCTCACCGCTGATTGGCTACCACGAGAACGCGTCAGGCGAATTTGACGCTTGAGTTGAAAAAATTGAACTCGAGCAGTTATCGCGTCCCTCTTCAATCGCGGCCCCCTTGAATCGCCTCAATTGCGCCGCGACATTCACTGCATCCTCACAGCCGGAGCGAATTTGTGTCTGTCCGCGTCTCTGCATTGACTTTACATGTAATTGCGTCGCCCCCAAAAATCGCAATGCGTCCGGTGTGAACGCACCATAAGGGAAATGCTAAAGAGCTCAGATGCCCCTTTCACACCAACGCGTTTTCAGGGCCGGCTCGGAGCTAGAGCCTGAAAAGTACCGGTTTTTCCTCTTCACACCGCAGCGGCGCCGCCTCTTAGCTCCGGAATCCGGTTTGAAGCAATGACGCAGCACCACCCCGGCTCTGTGTGGTGTGAACAAAGCGGGAGCAGAAAAGGGAAACCGGAGCTGAACCAGAAAAGCTCTAGCACGGAGCTAGAATGGGAAAAGCGCTGGTGTGGCAGGACTTTCTTGAGATACACAGGGAAAAAAACACCAGTGAAGGGAGATGCAGTGGTCCTTTACATGCGGGTCCAGATAATAATGTATCACTTCACATTAAAGGAATTTAAATGTCAGAGGCTTAATATGTCAAAGCTACCTAGCATCACTCTCTTATGTGAAACAAAACCCTGACAGATGCTGGGAACTAGAGATGCATTATTAATCCAAAGTGGCAGAAACAGTTACACTCAACACGTGCCATGCCAAACTGTCATGACAATATAGAATAATTGAGGCCAAGCTACGCGTCAGTGCTGGGGCTACATTGCCCCTGCCCGCCTTTCCCCTTCACCGGCTGAGTAAACAAGCTCTAGTCTTGTTAAATGATCATCATAACAGTACACACTTTGCACTACAGGACATGGGTAATTCAACACTTGGCCCTATCCAAGTAATACAATAACATACATGCTTTCTATACATTCTAAAATGTATTACATTATTCTTTAGATACAATTAATCTGGCATATTCGGAAGAGGGTTCCACACAAGACAATAATACTGCTTTTGATCCACTGTACTGACTGCTTTCATTTGTCTTATACAACTACTTTTAAATAATGATGACATTTATTTGTGAGCCGTTTCAAAAGTACTATTTATATAAACATTGAATACTCCTATTCAAACATTATATGTAGGATTCAAAGACCTTTTTTATTCAACGATTTGTCCTCAGTCTTATTTAAAAGGACCGTAAGGGTGCGAGCAGGCGTGTGTCGGATCTGTAGAACTGTGGTCTCATCTGATCGTGGTCTTAACATAGCCTTCATCCTGCCATGGCAACAAATCTACTTTGATACGAAACTAATAGACTTCCATTGACTGACTCAAATTACTTTCTTCTTTGTCAAATAATACTTTGGTCTTATTTGAAATATCCTTATGAAAAACATTCTGAACGGAAAGAAAATGTTCTATTCACCAGCATTAATTCAAGGGAGATACATTTCCTATACTGTAAATGGTGGCAAACTATTTAGTGGGACGTCTTAAAAATCAAAAAAAATGCATGTGACACTATTGAGGTTGTAACACAGAAGCTGGCACTCGTGACCACTGTTGGATCAATAATTTTAAAATAACCATCAAGGATACTTTAAGTGCATTGTATAGATTATTTTTACCTGTACAGAAAGTGTATACTAAAGCATGACCAACACACTAAACACTAAGTGATTGATTTTGAACAAAGCCCAAGTTTTAGTCCTTGACATGTTTTTACTGAAAAGATGGTGAGGTAAGGACATCCAGCTGAATGCTTGTCGAAGAGTCTGAGGGAGAGGAAGAAGAAATGAAAAGCAGGGTAAACACAACTTGTAGCTGGAGGGCCTGAAGAAGCAGAAGGGATGGGAGCGAGAAAGAGAATGATTTAAGAGTCCATCCAACAGCCTCAGCTGTGAGTGCAAACCCATATGCTGTAATGGCTAGATACTGTTTAATGACTTGCAGTGTGCCATTTCAAATCAGAAATATACGCGAAGGAAATCATGGCCATCAAAACACATACAGCCAAATCAGAGGTAAGTATGGCACTATAGTGTTTTTCTCTTCTTTTCCTGCATGAATTACATATTGCATTGCACCTCTTCAGCTCTGCTCTAGAATGAGAGCGAACACATCCTCATCAGGCCAATGTGAGGTTTGTTTAGTCTGCCACGCGTAATCACAGATGCAGTCAGGTTACCTGTCACGTTGTCTGCCCTTGCTTTAAGGCTCCAGGTTGAGACACCAGCCATCTCACCATGATAACCACGTGCCAGCTGCTCTTCTAAATAGGTTATCCAAGGCCATTTAATGCACAAGGTGGACATATTATGCTTCTCATTGGTTTCCTTCATTTGGCCAAATGAGCAACCAAGTCCCTGTCATGTCCACTCATCATCACTGCGGTGATGAAATGTGTTCCTCTGTAAATCTGAGTTCCTAAGTCTTCAAGGGCTGGAGGAGTCCAGTCAAGTAGAAAACTTGTTTTGAAGCAAAACAGAGATCCTGCATGAATGGCCTGAACCTTAAAATAAACTGGCAGTGTTCTGGATGAGCAATGAGAGCAGACCCTGGCTGTAATGCCTGAGCATGGACAGGAGAGTATTGAGACAAAATGACATGTAAACTTAGTTGACATCCGACAGCTTGTCATTTTGTCCATCAATGTCCAGTGAAAAACATTTGTCAACAGTCAATGACTTTGTTATAATTATCTGGTTACAAATAAAATAGCCATCAGCGCGTAAATGCTTGAAAACCTTTATGAACATGCTATTGATAACAGGTATTCAGTACCTTTATTCTATTTCTCATATCCAGTGCATCCCATGAAACCAAAGACATTATTACAGCTTAAAAGATAAAGCTTCTCCACATGGGGCATAAACAAATATTAGGGATTTAGCTATGAATCAATATATATCCTCTTTAAGTATCAAATGCCTTCCCCCAAAGGACAACCAAGCTCAGCCAGACTACTACTGTAATACTACTTTACCATAAGAAACCAAAGCCACTTTCACCAGACCGCTGAGTTAATGCAATATTCATAAATATGTAAGTGCTACCTCAATGTGCAGTTCATATCATATCAGCCAGAAAGGTTGTGTTTTTGGTCCTGTATGTTTGAGTGTATTTTAGCTAAATCCCTCAAAACCTACATTGGAGATTTCAGACTCTTCATGGAGAGTTTGGTAAATAGCCAAGACACAGATTACTTTTGGATGCAGATGTGCCTACTTATTAAGCAGGCAGGCTAAGGACATCGCCAAATGCTCTGCTATAGTAAATAACCAGGCTCTGAAGCTATGCTGCAGATGTACCAGCCCTAAATTGGCCTATTTATAATATAACCTATACACATAAAATACTGTATTTAAATCATTATAGTAACCTCTTGGCTTAGGAAGGTTATTGATTATAGTTAATTATAGGCAAGTTAGACAAGTTTGTTATTCGGCAAGTTAGACAGTAATGCTAAAATTAGAAGTCACCCTTTAAGCCTATAGTAGGTATCTGTACAAATTGTAAACCAATTTGCAGCATTTGCATTATTAAGATAATTGTGCTCTGGCAGGATTGCTGCAGTGTGTGAATAACAGCTTGAATATGCACTAGCATCACACCCTACCTGGCATAACATCCAAAACAGCCACAGGACCACTGTAAGAATTCACTAATGAAATAGAAAAGCTGTGCTCTTTAAAATGTTACCTCCGAAGACAGCGAGTACAGCAGAAAACGGATAAAGTTCAGGCTTATAGACGGTACTAAATAAGAAATTACCACAGCAAGGACATTTCTCTGGGTGAGTGGCTCACACTGAAAGGCTGTCGTTACAGTGAGGATATTCAGCCGAACAGAGCCGTTCCAAACAGACAGAAGAAAGATATTGTAAAATAAAATGAGATCAGTGGAGGGACAGAATGGATAAATTATAATAGTTTTTCAGTGTCATTGCTGCTTCTTAACAAAAAAGCCCATGCGACATTATCATTTTCTACTAAAAAGATATCTTGGGGAAGAACTAGTAAGAGATAAAGTCCTAACAGTCATTAAAGTCAAATTGTCTACACTGAATACAGGAACAGATTTTCAGATGGGAAACAAATAGTCCAATACTGAGCTAACTTATACATATGTTATCTTGTTACCTGAGGTAATATGAACACAAGTTCCCACCTGTACTCTTAAAATGCATATTGAAGACCATTATGTATGTTTTCTCTATGAATTAGCTTTTTAGTGTTTCGAAAAAAAGAAAATTCTTCAGGGAGTGCAGTGTGGGCCTCATGCCACTCAAACAGCTTGATGGATTAGCAAAGGGTACATTTAATTCTGACAAGAAAGCAGTTTGTATTTTGCTGAAACTCAATTGTTTAGTATTACTTTATTTATGAAGATAAATGTCAACAGCAGCATAACAGCATATCTTTCACTTTTTCCATAATAAGTTATGTTCCATGGTGTATACAAAGTGTTTTGTTTTTGTTTGCTAGGTTCAGTACTTGAGAAACTATAGAACTTGACACCCACTGTCACACCAGACTTGATTTATTTGGCGGAAAAGTTTGAAAATGAAATCCCTGAAGGATTGGACTGTAGTGAAGGGTACTTTATGTTTATGCAGCTGTGGAGACCCCCCATCTAATGCTCTTATTACATCCATGTCTGCTCTGTCCTTGTGATAAAAAGCATCTTCTGTTGCCTTAACAGTATACTGAAGTTAGCCCTTGTTCTCTGTCTCATTGTCCATAACACGTGAAAAAAATACATTCTTATACTTTATCATTTCTACCACTAGATTATATATTTGGGTGAGGGAAGAGTGCGAGTTAGGGTTGTTTAGGGTAGTTTCTGAACAGATATGAGGAGCTGTGAGCTTGAGTGCTAACAGCTAAAGGCTGATGTTGTTTTTCTGAAGATGACGTCACGGCTCCGCCTACACTGCGTTATTATAGATACTACCCCAGATGGGTGGAGCTTGTTGAAGGAAGCACTGAGAAATAGACTGATTCTAGGGTAGAGTATTCTTTAACTGAAGCAAGACCGTTATAATGTATGCACCGTAATAAAACAAATCATGGTCATTTTGACATGAATCAATAGTTAAATAGTAACAATCATTATTCAAATGTTTTGCTAAGGAATTGCAGCAATGCGGTGTCCCAGAGAGCCCACCACATTGTGATTTGGGCCTTTTATTTATTTACAGTTTGACATATAAGGCTCTTTAAACCAAGCACCATAAATATAAAACCAGCGTTTTTATATCAAATCTTTGGCCCCTATTACTTTAAGAGAACTTGTACAACATAACTATGACAAAAGTCTGACTACGAGACGAGTTATATATAAACTACGAAGACTTGATTAACAAAAGACTGCTTGATCGCAGACCTGTTTCTATAGATTATTAATGCAATATAGAGTATGGACCTTCTGCCTACACGATAACCTGAGAGGAGTACTTTGATTCGCTCCCAAACAACATTAACCATTTTAACTGAGGTTATAAAAAAGAAAACAAGATTTACCGTAATCTTCGGACTATAAGCCGCGCCTTTTTTCCCATTTTTCGAAGCTGCGGCTTATATAACGGTGCGGCTAATCTATGGATTTTTACAGCTAACGGCCACTAGGGGACCTCCTAAATCTATGGATTTTACAGGTTACAGTCCACCACCTTTAACTCTATGGGCTCTATGGCCGGTCCGCGGACCCACACCTTTAAGCGGCGGGCTCCAGCAGGAAAAGCTGGAGGCCAGAAAAGAGTGAGACAGGTAGTGCGCAAAAGTAAAAGTGGAACCGAGAGTGGTACGAGAGACAGAACGAGAGCAAGACAGAGAGACAGAACGAGAGCAAGACAGTTTGTCCCCGTACCACTGGTTGAAAACCACTGCTGTAGATCACTGCCGGTACGTGCGCTGGGAGCGCACCGTTTAAGTTTGAAAGTTGAAAAGTTTGTGTGTCTGAAACGCTATGTGATACAGTACAGTTTACACAGCACAGTACATGTTCTGTAGCTACTATTGCACTAAATGGTAACACTTGAATACGTTATGCAAATATGCAATTTGTTTGTTGAAATGTTAATAAATGGGAGCTTCCTCTAACGGCCATCTCTTTCCCGACAATCCCCTCTGTGCACGAACCCTTACATATGGTAATTAAACATTAAAACACCTGCGGCTTATAGTCCAGTGCGGCTTATATATGTACACATCATTCAATTTAGCTGCTGCGGCTTATATTCAGGTGCGCCTTATAGTCCGAAAATTACGGTAAATGTAAATAGGTGATGTTTCTCTTTAGAATCAGAAGACTCTTGGTATTATTCTTTTCAGGACATTTAGTATGGGAAGTGATTAGATGGATTGCAAATATAAACATTACTGTCTTTACATACATACATATACTTGGATCCAAGAAACTAAAGTATTTATAAGTTTTGGTTAAACAGAGAGGCTATGCAAAATCTAAAAGTGAAATGAGAGAGGCGCTGTGTTGAGGATACAAAGTGTGGAGTTGGGTGTGATGGAAAGGTGTAGGAAATGGAAAGGTATACTTACATTGCCCATGTACTCAGACAGAAGGTCCTGAAGAGCCTGGCGCACAGAATTGCATTCGGCCACGATACGCTCCCTGCGGTCATCACGTGTGCAGGAAGAGTCGGCCATGAGGGCAGCTCCACTGATAATGCTCTCAAGGCGCTCCTCCAGGGAGG
This sequence comes from Notothenia coriiceps, assembly GCF_000735185.1. Taxonomy (NCBI): domain Eukaryota; kingdom Metazoa; phylum Chordata; class Actinopteri; order Perciformes; family Nototheniidae; genus Notothenia; species Notothenia coriiceps. The sequence continues at coordinate 339,031 of NW_011363841.1, read as the reverse complement.
GGCGGAAGCGCTCCTCACTGAACGCAAGGGGGTCCACAATGATTTGTTTCTGTAAGAAAAGAGTCAGAGGGGAAATTACACAGGGAGGAAAAAAAAGATAAAAGTCATCATAGGACATTGATCTTTCCTTCTACAAGCCACGAAGAGAGAACTCTGGGAGGCAGGAGAAGGGCTGATCTGACGGACTGACGGGGGGGCTGGGAAGCTGAAGAGAAGAATGTTTTAAGCGGTCTCATTTTTGTCTATGGGCCAAACGACCAGAACTTGCCTACGGTTTTAGTAGCTCTGCAATAATGTGCGTTTCTTGACTAACTATGGTATGACCAGGAAATGAAGGTGTGGTCACTTTTACCTTTAATTAAAAATAATTGCCTCACATTCAGCACATGTACTTTGTCAGCGGAATATCTGATTGGTTCGTGGAAAATCCTTAGTGGCCTCTCCAAATTAGACTCAGGACCGCCCCTTTTTAATCTGTGTCACACAGAGAAAAGGATAAGTGGTTATTCAAATACTTTAGTCGGTAAGGTGAGGGACCGTTTTAGTATATCCTCTTTAAGACTAGGCTTGCTCTTCTGCTCTGCTGATAATCAGTGTTTTGAATCATTAAAGATGAATACAGCTTCAAAAACGCACTTTCTCAGTGCGCTGACTAGAGAAAAACAAGTCATCAAATGTAACCAATCATCTGGAATAGTGCAACACAGCAAAGGAAAGTTCTTCTGAGGATCTGATGAATAAATCAGAAAAGAAAGCCCCATCATGTCAGGAATGTAGACTACAAGATCCATTTCAAACAACAGATGTGCCTATGAATATTAAATTATATAATCCCTTATGTGAAAGGATTTTTAAATTTCATAGCCTTTTCTACTATTTTTCACAGAATTGCCCTAGTAAACCACTGCCCTCTCTTTAATATCTGCAGCATGAGAGAGGACACTTCAATGTGTGATTTTACAGGGGCAAGCGTGCTGAGAGGCAACTAGTTGACATGCTGGAGAGGCACTGCAGAGGGTTAAGGTATCCACATGACACTTGGGGCGGTTAAAAAATGAAAGTAAAAACTCCACAATGCCAAACCAACTCTGGGCTTCAGCAGACACCTTGCTGCAACTAAATATTAAACAATTCATCTGTTAGAAGTGAGGTTTATTAGGCAGCCTTCCCTCTATCACAGCCACCTTCAGCCCCCTCTTTTCCATCTCATCTGACCTCCTCTGCTTGCGTTTCACATCACCATGGCAACAGGCACACGAGAGACACGGAGGAGGAAACACAGTAAGAGAGTGCGAGAGATAGAGAGAATTGGGGGGGTTGACTCATTTGCTAATTTTGCCTTGCACTTGAAATTGGGCAACAGAAGGGAGCTACTCTGGGAAAGGCATGGCTACCTGTAAAATAATCACTGAGGCAACAGTTTGAGACTGCATTGTTGACACTTGTTTTATAGATTAATCATTTGGCAGACCATCTGTCAGACGGCAATGCTTTTATAGTTTATAACAGTGTAACGTAAATTTCCAGGGCTGTAAATCGACTCAGCCCGAGTGGCCAGACATCAGTCTGATCCTGAAAACAAAATCTTGCAAATTGTTGTTTCAACACTGCAAACAGGAATATCTAGTGAGTGAGGCTTATTGCATTATCACGTACATCGAATTTCTGTACCTACAATCATCAGGTTACCATTCGTTAAAAATACTAATTTATTGAAAACAGAAGTGGCGTGTTTTTGTCTACTCATTACTGAGACTATTTTTGGAAAGGAATGTTCACTTGATCAAATACTCCATTTGCTTCCTAAAAAGCTTAAGTACATTTTTGATTAACTTTCGTTAAGAGCTACTGACTCTAATGGAGAGTCTAAAAGGTGGGCCTACAGGGTAAAGTATATCAACATTCAACTATATATTACCCATTCTACGCTGCCATTTTGGGAGGGTCGCTCCTGAAAAGAGACTTCCTGGCTAAATTAAAGATTAAATAAAAATAATATTCTCCAAAACCTTTAGTTTTTGCCTGTGTGCTCACTTCGGGAGCAGCTTGGCCTGGTGAGTAACAGTCACATAGATCCTATCACAGCACTCATGTTGTCAATGTCCACAGGGGGATTACACATGTTAAGTGCAAATTACATGTGTGTAACTGCGCATCCGGATAATTGCTTGAGATCCTATCATTAGGTAATCATCAAACACATCTATTTACTTCAACGGTTGTTTCTCCTTTTGTATATATAAAACAAATACCAACTTCCAACCCGTGCTGCACCAACAGAGTAATAAAGGCTAAGAGTAATTAAACATTGCATCATATGGCTAGGGGCACGGAAAACATTAGCATGCAGATTGCATCAGTCACGTGTGACATTTTTTTTTGCTGCAGGATAAACACATCAAGTTACACACAGCTCCTCGCTAAATGACTAAATTGCTGATCAACTAAAGATGAGTGATGTGTCTAGCGGTAAAGTGGCACAGTAGAAACCTTCTCTTCTATAGAGCTCATTGAGCAAGATGTATCTTCAATGTCTTTGGAATTTGTCAGAATATTAAACATCTTGTGTGAATAAAAAGGTGCGTTGCCGGTCTGATAGAAGTCAGAGGAAGAAGAAAACAAAATCAGGGTAATCATGTTTGCATTTATCACCCCAGGCAGCATTAAGACGATTAGCTTAACGTTGTTACCCAGCTGCTACCTTGATGTTGTTTCATGTCAATATTATGATACAAATAAATGTCATATTTCTCTTATATAAGTTAATAGTTAAATGTTCTTATAAATAGTAAGCTATCTTTAACCAAATTCAATCTCAACCATGTTACAATTTAATAACAATAATTTATTTAGTTAAAAACTAGTTCATCTGAGTCTAATGTAGATTTTAGGGCTGTATAAAGTTTGAGTAAACACTGGATGACAACTTACTTTCAGGGGTTTAAGGTTTTGAGCATGAAATTATGAAAAACTAGACAGCAACACGGAAAGTGTTTTTAGTCAATTAGGGTTGCTCCCTGTACTAAATGTCAACATTTCCTACACTGAGGTACTTATTGAGTTTGCCAAGCTATCCTCCAGATTATGCTTTAGAAGCTGGCAACCTAGCAACAGTTGAGCAGAGCTTAGCAGCTACCAGCGGAGAAGTGGTTAACTCTATTTATTTACAGGATATATTTATTCACAGGATATATTTATAAGACCATGTGATGCGTCCGTCTGAAAGCTAGAGCTGTGTAGACATCCTTCATTTGACTTAGAAGCAAATCAAGGAATGAATAGGTAGTGACTCAGGAACATATTCAATGTACCCCAAAGCCATGTCCCAATTTGTCCTCATATCTCGTCCTAATTTCCACCTCGACCCCGAGCCCTTGGAGGGTTTTTGGTCATTTTATGATTCAGTTGGGTCCATGAACTAATATTCTGACCTTAATATAACCTTTCTGAACAAGACCTCATCCACCTCATGTTAATAAATAGCTTATCATACGTTCGTAACTGAGCCATGCTGTTGTTAAGAGATTCAATCCTAAAATGAATGGTTTTATTAATCTGGCAGATACCTGCATGCCTGGTTGGACTCGTGAAATGGGTTGTGACTTTTAAGCCACTCATTTGACTTACATCAAAATTGTTGAGGGCATAGGCGAGCTCTCCACCCCCTGCTGGGTGATTGAGCGCTGAGTCCTCAGTGGCGGTGGCCTGAGCGGCGTTGGAGATGCTAGAGACGGCGCTCTGCAGCTGCTTGTAGATCAGGTCACGGTTTGCCTTGTAGGCTGCCACGTCAGGGTGCTGGAGGCAGGCACGGGACGCCGTGTACAGCATGGGGATGTTCCTCTGTAGCACGCCGCGAGCAGCAGCCATTTGGTCCTTGTGGTGGACGTCCTTGAGCTCCTAGCGGATTGAGATGAAAAGCAAAGTAGAAAAGGATGAAAAAAGTAATGGATTGAACTGGAGGATGGAATTCTTACAGGGACCTGGATGGTAATGTACTTTAGATTCAGAATGGGCCTGTCATGCCCTTATAGAGACACTAAGTGTGACAGAGTTTGTTCAGGATGACCCAGATTTATTTCTGTCCCCTGCGGCAAAACAACACCGTCATAATCAGGCCATTATAATATGCCTTTGCAAATTAATGCGTTGCTATTCAGACTTCAGCATTATATTACAAATACATCTTCATAGAAGAGAAGAGATAGTGATCGCTGGCATAGATTCATTTGATAAAAAAAAGCCGCTTGCATACACAAAACAAAATCCTTCCCTCTAAATGGAACTCTCCCTGAGCTTTCATCCAGCATTGCTTAAGACATAAGCTTAGGAAAAAAGCAGTCTTTAAGCCTCATTACTTCCTGCCTTCACTTTGGTTAAACATATCTTCCCATTCATAGAAAAAGTAAAAGCAATTTCCTCACAGGATAATCAGTGATCATTTTGGCAGGTTCTCCATTTAAGAAAGGGGTGTTTTGTATAACAATAATTGTCTGGTCTTGGAGGTTTTTTTTTAGGAATAGTATAGGAAATTATTTGCTATTTAAGTGCTATTAAAATCAATGAAACAACTTTATGACTTAATCTTTATTTGATTGACTTGAATAATTTCTATATTTGTTTTAAACATAAACAAAATAATGACTTGTTTTGAAGAACATCACACCAACTGAGGGGTCGCCGGCCGATTCAAATCATCGACCTTAAGGGTGCAGTCCTGATAAAAAAGCCTTCAGTACGCTTTCTCCATTGGTTAGGTATATGCATCTCAAGGATCTGCACCAAGAATCTTATGAAGTTGTTTCATCTTGAAAATGCATTATGAAACACTTTCCTGTTGACTACCACTTACACCATAGTGGAGAAAAACGATGCGCTGTTTCTCATCACAAGGTAATGGGTTTTGTCAGATTTAGAATGAAGCCTATATGCTCTTTTCTTGCTATCCCGGTCCACCTCATTGCAAGTGGTAATAAGAAGATTGTTCATGCTTACAGCATCTAATCATCCATCTTAAGCACTGCTTACTCCCTCCCACTGATGTACTTACCGTTTGAGGGTTGAAAGGCCTATTTTGTTATGAGTGACATAACCACTAATGCCCATTCAGTTACCAAGTAACCTTCCAGCCCCTGTTAATAATCATAAGGTTTATTTGAATCATTAATTCTACTAATGGTATATTACCTGCTGTCTCTTAGCGGCCATCATGTTCAGCTTGTCCACCTCTGGTTTCAAGGCCTTATATTGGATCCCAAGGTCCTGATCTGTTCCTGCATTTCGCACTTTCACAAGATTTTCCTCCACCTGAGCCAGGAAGGAAAAAGTTAGACAATACTTTGCAAAAAAAAATACAGTTCTTAAATAAAATTTACAAACATTTTGGATTCAAATTGAATAGAAATAAAATGCACCTATAATTAATTAAATGCTATTTCAGTGTTCAAAATAATCTCTTAGTTGGTGATTGTGTTCTTAATGATCGCTGATCAAATATGACTTAAAGGTAGGGTAGGTAAGAATAGAGAAACCAGCTCGAGTGCGCTAGAATTTGAAAGTACGCAGCCGAAAAAAAGATCTGCCTCTTCCTTCAGACTTCCTTACAGAGCCCCTCCTCCAACACACACGAACGCGCACATGACCAATGAGGGCACGAGATAAGTGGAAGGGTGACAGGCAGGTAGGCCATCCAGTTACTTTAGCCGAGCCGGCTCAGATGATTGGTCGTGTTTTTTTTTTTACAGCTTCCACAGATGACATTCTTTTATGTATATTTATTGTCAAAGCATTTAATATATTTATTGCTATCGGGATGTTAAGAGCATTCCATGGAATATAACAAAAAGTGTTTCTGAAGTTAATTACCTACCCCACCTTTAATTCAAATTTGTCTTTATATTATATTAAGCTTGTTGACATGAACATGATCCAAAAGAATGAAGCTATCTCACCAGTTTAAGCTGCAGTAGAAGCTTGTAGACATCAGACATATCAGCCAGCACTAGCAGATGCGTGACTGCTGACAGCAGGGCTCTAGCAGCACGAACCATATTGCCCCTCTTCACAGATGAGCAGGGGTCTTCTGCAAAGTCTCCAGAAGCCTGCCGCATTGAATCACCTGAGAATGAGTGACAAAACAAAATGTCTGCTGTAAATGCAAGGTTGAAAATGAAACTTCAGATGAAAACACATTCAAAGACTGACTTTTGAACTTGTCAAATTAAACACTGCACTATGAACTAGCCTTCAAAGCTTTAGTAGTCTTTAAATAGGAAACAGACTTTCAATCTTTTGCAATAAAAACAAAAAAATATATATCAGAGAAAAAGGATGTGATGTGTTGATATGACACAAAAACTAGATCGAAAGAAAGCACAATATCACATATAACTCTTTGTTTTTTACCAAATGCAATGAATCTTCCTTTGTTACCCATTAAATCAGAGCAAATTCTTCACGTATAAAATCCATTTATTTCTAGTAGTCGTACTCTACCGGAGCTGACAGCACAAGTCTGAGAGCAGTCACACTCCTTTCAGGCTACAGTTAATTGCTTTGAAGTCTTCATCCAAGACAAAGAGAAGTGTGGGGAAACAGGCAACAGTCTGACACGTTCCCCCTGCCTGCTTAGAGGTCAGCATGTGACACACAGAGCGACAAAGACACACACGGACACAAACACCTCTTCAATGTCCAGTTATAATTTCTGCTTGCACACACAGCCCCCTTAAATGAAAAAAAAGAGGTCACAGCCCCTACAAAGGGCTCACTGTCTGGTTTGTCCAGCACTATGCTTTGTCCTACATTGGATGGGCCTGCACAGTTGACTGGACACACAAATAGACTTTGTAAGCTCGCATTATGAACAAGACAATACATCCGTAAATAGTTTACTTCAGCTGAGAGATAGTCAAATTCAGATTCTAAAAAGCTTTTTCTGTATCAGGGATCAAAAGAAAATAAATAGTTTTTCTCTTGTTCACTTTCCTATGAAGGGAAAAGCTTTGTCTTGGCACCGATATACATCCTGATATGGTATATACTAGAGTATGTTTTCCGTTCATTCAAAAAATAAGTAGCATATATGAAATAACCGCATTTATTTGATAGGGCAGAAATAAATGTGTTTATTCCTAGACTATATGACATCAATAACGTTGTAGAGAACCATAACTATTAGGACCTTTTTACGTAACTTTGACAATAATTATATATTGGACTGGATTCTAATGAGGTCTTGATCTAATAGGCCTATCAAATGACTTGATCTAATTGGCCAATACAAATGCCTAAATGAATAGCAACCTGGTTTGAGCCATCTAAAGCCTGCATCACATTCTTTGGTCTTGTAACGCCAATAGGTCTTTGTGGGACTGGGGAATGGCAAGTTCCCACGCATGGGAACCAATCAGAAACCAACAATGGTGACATTACAGGAATATAACAAATGCCGTGGTGTGTCATTTTATAAAGCAAAAAGGCAGCACCGAAAAACGGTTTATGAATTAAATCTTATATACTGGCTATGTGAACGCTGAGTAAGAGCTGAGTGCTGTGGATGCTAAAGTGTCAGTGTACTCTATCACTCCGCGATAACGAGGAAGCTATATTTAGAAACAAGGCTAAGTGACTTCTTGGATTTGACCTCTATAATGTTTTCCGTGTTCTGGCCACATGCGGACATTTGATAAGTCCCCCAAAATGATGTGTGCTGTAAAAACAAAAGGCGACCACTGACAACTTGGATAGATTGTTTTCCAAATGTATCTGGAACTACAGCTCCTCTTATTTTCCTCCACCGCACCACTCTTCCGCCCTCGCGTCTGAACATCCATTGAGTCATGCAACTCAGAATAACTACATATTTTAACTTCAGTAGCAAAATGTCTAACTTGAGCAGAAGTAATTTGCAAAACAAATGTGCTTTGGTCTGTCCATGTTTTTATTCATGCACTGAATTGTATTAATGCCCCCTTTAACTAAGATCTAGGTAAAATCTTAACTGAGCTCCAGTAAATACTCAAAGGATATGTGTTGGTCAATTGGACTGTGTTTATATAACAGCAGTCCAAGTTAGTTTATATACATTTGCTCATAACCTTTGTAAGAACATCATGTTCTACCCAGACTATTCAACCTCCCTGCTTCCAATATGAAGCGTATCTAGGCTCTTTCCCCGCTTTCAGTCAATTATTTTGGATATCCAATAGCAGACATATTAATGCAATGTACAAAAAGATCTTACAGGTGAAGCATTATAACGCTGGTTTTAAGACTGTTTATTACTGGCAAAACTTTGCATAAAGATGGTTCTTGGTAATGAAGCCTTCAAATTATATTCAAAATGAATTGTCTGACACATGAAGTTTGTTTGGAAACAGTCTGAAATGCAACCTCACTGAGCGGTATAAGAGTAAGCTAATGCAGCAAGTTAGTGTATTGACTGTACCAGGAGAATTCAGTGTCTGAAAAAATACAAACTCTTGGGCTTCGTAAATGAAACATCAATAACAAGCCATCAGCAGTCTTTCCTCCCCCAGGTAGGTAAACTGACAACCTGTGATTAACCCTGATAAATGTTGCGCTAATACACACATCCCCCAACGTTAGCTTACGCCAGCAACATGCATGCCCACTAGCACTTTCAGTTCAATAAATGCGCACTTTGAAAATTACATACTGAAACTCTATACTCAACAAACAGTGGTTCAGAGGTGTGCAAGCATTGCTACAAAACAGAGATCTATTTAATTCTATCCCTTAAAAAGATTATTTTTTACCGAGTCAGCATAGACATTTCATAGCGTCATTCAGTTACATTGAAGCATGTCTATTCCTTGGAATGGACAAACAGCTGTGAAATTGGTGTGAAGAAGAAGTGTAGTTCAACATCAGCAGCTTTGGGTGCAATTTACTACCGATTTTTATTAATAAATCAGTAAAATATTCATATAATCTCTTTGTATGTTTAATGAAAAATAGTGTCAAATTTCCATAATATTCTTTTAGAAACCAAAATGTTGTTATTTTACATATATTTACTTTCCACCTGTTTACCAGTCCAAAACCCGAATATATTGTTATCATTCATGACAGAAAAGATATTGAATCCTAACATTTTTGCCATCAAAAAAGTTGTTCACATCACACAGATTCTGATCATTTTGTTCTGACAGAGAGCGAAAGCAGTTTGTGCAAATGATCGACAACACAAACCACAAACACAGTCTGCACCTTCAGGCTGTTATTCCCCCCCTGTGAACAAAATCAATAAGGCCATTTTCAGGGGGCAGATAGTGATCAGTGCTCCTTTAATAAACTTCCATCCATCTAACGCTAACCTGCAACCCACCAGGTGCTTGATGAAATGATTCAAATGTATATCACACATTAAGCACACAAAACAGAAGGACAACAAAAACACAGACAAGGAGGGAGGGAAGGGCAAGACCGATAGGACAAAGGCAGACAGAAAGGGATGCGTATAGAAATATAATCTGCAAAAAAGGGAGAAAATGTCTGCAGATTTTTTATGAGGTAAATAAATTGGATTTAAGATATTAACAGAATATGTTAACTGGGGAAAAACATCCACTACATTTCAAATTATTTCAGAAAAAAAGTTAACAAAACATTGATTAGGGTATTTGAAGGACGCTTTGAATACCCGTCAACATATTTGACATAAATGCATGTAGGTTTACACTTAACACTGAGGGCACCATTCAAATGTTGACTTTGAATTCAACTGTCCATGTCCACAAAACTTTAACTCAAACTACTGGGTACAGCACCTCATTGATAATGATCATGTCAGACTTTTTTTCTACCATTTTAAAAACAGCTGGCAAGCCACAGCTGGGTGGGAAATGCTTTCTGAATCAAGGGGTTGGTGGGGGGGGTGTTACTCCACTCAATAGCCGTATTATCAGTCCAAGCACGCTCCACCGAGCAGCATGGCATAGCGGACAGCCAGGCCTCGGCACCAGCTAACAACAGTGAGTGAATTCCAGCCCAGTGACAGCTTACCACAACTACAGTAACATTCCTGGGCACTGAGCACTGCACAGGCTATCAAGCAACATGTCATCTACCTCCCAACTACTCAGAGAGCAGCTCGAGCAGGGGATATCCAACTCGCTGGGCATCTGGGGAGAAAGACACAGTGACACAGATGTCGCTTCACAAGGTGATAACAGCCACCCTCAAGTCAGAGCTCCCCAGTCTCAACGGTCTGCTAGTGTGTCAAAAGACATTCAGATATCTGGAGCAGAGGGGAATAAATGAGACTATCAAGTGTGGTGGTTGAATGAAGGAATCTGCTATCGCAAGCCAAATGGTAATTTAATTGGGTAACCGGCTGGTAGTTCGAGGGTACATTCTGGTTTCGAGATGCACAAGTTGTTAATTTGTCAAACAATTATCTGGTACTACTCATCTGATCTCTCAACAGATAATCTTAAACAGACTGTAAGACATACCCGGATCACGAAAGCCTTCCCTCAATACTGTGCATAAATATGATTACTTTATTTCGTTATCGACAGTATAGCCATATTTAGCTGCGGAAAATAGGCTAAAACAAATGTATTTTTAGGCCGACTCAATATCCATTGTTGCCACTGTTGTGAATGGGATAACGGATAAATCAAGCTGACTGTATGCTCATGACAAATGTCTTTCAAATGTCAGACGCTGCTCAAACGCATGGGGTGAAGGCAGGTTCATATTATAATGGATGACTATAGTGGGATTATACTGCAGGGCTGAGTGATATAGGGTAGGGCTGGACAATATGGTTGAAATCATGATCACAATATTGTTAAGAAAAGGCTCCCATTACAGATTTAAAATCACCAGTATCTTTTTAAATGTCATACATCCTAAAATGAACACTTATTATGGGATTTTAGAACATATAACAACAAAAATGAATGTTTTGTGTATTTTTCAAATATACTGTTATGATAAACGATTATATTTAATAATATTGCGCAGCCCTAATTGTGAAATATCTTTATTTTCTGACCAACATCGCAATTTAAATGTTGCTCTATTTACAATATAGTACGGTTCTGAACCAGAGTTAGATAAAATAAATGCGCAATATTTTCTACAAGGGCAGTCATACCAAACTACTGGCTACATTTGATCATGGTAGAAGGCAAGGCACGGACAATGGTGTATAGCTTAATATAAATGTGAACCGTCGGCATGCTTAAATGAAAGCCTCTATTAATGGGCTCTCTGAATTCCCCATAGCAAAAGAGAAATCCATCACGCTCAAAGCATATCCTTACTTCAAGGTCGTCCACTGGGGAAGATGATATGTACATACTTTATGATTTATTTATCATCCCGCCTATCAAAAGAAGCACTCTGTACATGCTGGAAACCACACACTGTTGCAATATGCATTTTCAATATACCTTGCTTGCGGACATCTTCCACAGCGGCAGTCAGTTCATCCTTCAGGAACTGACTTTCCTTTGCAATCTTCTCTCCTTTCTCCAGGAAGTTCTCGGTGGCATTCTCCACAGATGCTGCCAAAACATGAGCCTTCTTAGAGCGTCCTTTCTTCTTGTTGGAGGGGCCTTTGTTGCTGGAGTTTACTAAAGTGGTGACCTATGGCAGGAATAGAAGTGGGATAATATATCACTTGCTATTGTTTTAAATCTGACCCCGTGTAATTATTCAAAATAAAAATACAAATTGTTTTTCATTACCTGGGTCACTAGGGGCTCCAGCAGCCTCTCCACTGCCAGAGTACGGATCTCCAAACTCTTTGGGTCCCATTTAAAGTTGATGTTAGCCGTGTTGATGTTTGTCATGGTGTCTGGAACTCTAGGAATAACAAATTGACAATTTAGAAAAAGGTTTGAAACCTATGAGTAGGGTGGAAGAGTACATTTTAATTCTCCAGATGCTAAGATAAAACACTTTTTAGACTCCATCATACATGAACATCTCTGCTTTGCAAAACACTGATGATTGTGGCTGTACTTTATACATTGAAGGCTAGGTGGCCAAGAGAACAATGTTTGCTTACTAACTAAAGCATTATTTAAGATGTTTAGACTAGTCTCCAAAAGGTCTGTAGACATAATCCACATATCAAGGTCGTTCTTTGAGCCAGCCATGCCCCACTCCTTGCAGAATGCCTGCCAGAGGTAGAGCACAGTAGCACTATGGCCTAATTTCAATTTCTCTTTTCAGGCAGCACTGCAATTCCATTGATTAGCTTTCTAACATGGAGGGCCAGGGATAATCGGCCAGCCCTGAGGGGCCTCAGCTGAAAGTTGGTCAGCAGCATTATGAGAAGAATGTCGTAGACAGCCACTAACCTACATTGTCACCAAAGAGGCCTACATATTAGAAGACTCAGGAGAACATGTGAATGATGACTACCAAATGCCTAAAAGTAGTAATATTGAACCGTGATATTTATGAATGGGTGTGCTTTCAATTTTGCCAAAAGATCTTGACTAAAGTTAACATTTGGATGGGGTATACTTGTGAGCTATGGCCCCTTTTAACTTTTAATCAAAAAAGACAGCCAGTATGGATGGATGCAAATTGTCTGGCACAGTTGTAACTCATTTTATCATGGAACAAATGTTAAAGCCCTTCACTACTACTCAGACATTTTATTTTACAATTACTTGTCAACTACTGCAGGGTTTTTTATCTAGTAAACTTCACCTCACACAAATCAACCAAAATAATGTCTGTGTCAGCATCTAACCATACAGATAGTGGATGTGATATTTGCTGAAGTATGGCCCATGTTCAATAAAACGGATTCTACCAAGGAAGTAGTTCAAAACTGGTTTACTAAAATGTAACTGGGACAACGCATGTGATAATCTCGTTCACTTCCTGTGTATGGGTGTGGCAGAGACTGTTATCTGAAAATCTGGTCAACAGAAACCAAAACGTTCTTTGAGGCTAGAGACAGCTGGGGGTATATGCATATGACCTGGGTGATATACATCTTTAATTTCTCAGCAAACTAATCTCAATTATTTCTCCTAAGAAACACAAGCAAAATGGCGTATTTATGAACATTGAAATGCCTTTTCGTAACAAGATACGCCCATACTACAATGATACTATACTTAACATAAAACTCATTACAAATGGAGAAGCAACAATATGGGTTTCAGGTTAACGAACGATAGCCAGGCGCTTATACTGAAGTTAAGTAGCTTAAGTTGCACCTGTTGTAGCTAACTATACCCAAGTTAACATTGGTTTTATCCAGTTAAGGTAACACGAGTCTAACTTTTTAAAAAGTGAACGTTGTGACTTGCAGAAATAAAGACTGGTGTTGAGTGAATGAACCGATTTTGACCAGGAATGGTCTAATTAATATGTCATGTTACGCCAATTTAGTTCACGGTACGGTATGGAAACATTACCTGCTAACGTACAAACACGGCACCTTGCTAATGCTAATGCTAACCGACACAACAAACACTAACGCTAACTCCATACGCCTATTCAAACACGGCTGAACACTTTAACTGTCGTGTTAATGCACTACCCAGGTGACTTTTATCATGTTATAAATAGGGTATTAAGTTAACGCTATAAACTTACCGAAAACAATCCAGAAGCAAAACTGGGAGTTTAAAAGTTCAAAATGGAGGAATGGGAATTACGGAGTTGCTTGCCTCAAAAGTTTTCCTCCCTTTTCCTCCTCTCTCTGACCGGTTAGTTGTGACTAACCGCACACTGGATTTACTCTCGAAAAACTATCCTTTTACTATAAGTAAAGACAAGAACAGATATTTAGCAGTTAGTTACCTGGAAAGTTTCGGTGAAGAATGTTTCGATGTCGCAGAATATTGCCCAACAATGGACGAGGCAGAGGGGGGACTGGGGCGGTGACCGAGTTCCTGAACTTCCTGGCAGCGGGGCAGGGCGACCGCAGGACACAGCAGGCCCGCAAACAAGGAGGTGTTCAGGGCGTGGCACTAGTTAACTGTATGTGTCCATATAAGGTTTAATTATGTCTTTCAGTGTACCACCGGGCCAAGCTGTGGGATAACAGTTTCGCCTTATTAACATTTAGTTCGTAGAAGAACTAGTTAAAATGCCTGAAAATGAGGGAGTTACGTAGCAATTTATTGGAATAGATTTCACAGTAAAACAAGATTTCAAAATTCGCTCCCAAAAGTGTGTTTACCCAATAGCTACCGGATGATATAATACAATATAATATAATAAATATTACAATCTTAAATGTAATAAAATTGATTGTTTTATTGTTTATCCTTATTTTCTGTAGCCCCAGATTTAGGGAGTATTAGGTTTTTAAGTTTATCGTTTACTTGTTAAATTATGTATAAAATGTACTTTTCCTATTTCATTTAATTGACATCTATTTTTTTCACAAAGATTGTTTATGTCTGTATGTTCACAATGTTCTATGAAGATAAAAAAATATATATAGTATTGCTTATTTGAAAATGTGATAACAAATGCTACTTAATAATCATGGACATGTTCATGTGTTCATGTTCAATGTAATACTGAAGTTGTATGTAAAATAAAACTATTAAAGATGTATTTATAAACTCTTTGAAATTCACATTGTGTCTAGTCATTTAATTTAATTGAGAAATGTTTGATCCAGAGCTCATTTTTGGTCATCTTCACAAGGCAACATAGAAAGTACCCTATTTCCATTTCATGGTTAGGGGTTGTAATACTTTCAGTTGGAGGGGAATTTAATTTCTCTTCAGTTCTTCTAATAATGTCTAGCTGTACCATGACACAACACAAATTAATATGTATTAATATCATCCCATTATTACAACCGGAATAATGGGATCATTCATAATATGCTTAAACCCACATGACACAGCATTTTTCCACCACAATAATAACGATTTAGGTTAAGGATGTCATTCTCAGGCAACATGGATCCACTTGGGGAAACTATTTTATTTTTTCCGTTACTTCTCTTTTTAAATGTTGTGACTTTTATATTCGAGGTGCATTTTATCCACTGTCAATTTCAAATAATCAGATGTGCTTTCAAAACTATTTATTAGGTAGTTTATATTTTATTAACTAATTTCATAATTCTTCGTAGGACAAATTCAGTTTGATCTGTTTCTTTCTTTTTAGTTTGTAAATAAACACCTTCTCCAATATAATATTTTGTTTTGCATTCATCTGATGACTTTTATCAACTAAGATAAAATGTGTTTTAAAGTCACTGGGTTCAAATGTGGTTTAACAAATTCAGTACACGACCACAGAGAAAGAAGGTGCTCAAAAGTCAGCTGCTGCATCATCGTGTGCAAACACCCGATGAGCAGGTTGAGGCTTCGGGTTCTCATATTTTATTAATATACTATATAATAAACATCCAAATTCCGCAGCACTGACATTTCAGATAATACTTTTATTCAGATTGTTAGAAATGGCTTGCAGATGCCACACATTTTACAATTTCAAGGTCAAGAAAAAAACATATAAGCTGACCAGTATATATATAGTCACACGTTTATGGTTTGCAGCTGTGACCAATAACATTGAGACATTTAATAAACATAATTCAGGAGCCAAGTATTTTGGTTTGGGTCTAATGAAGTGTGGAAGCCATAAATAGATTAAAGAGACCAGGTGCCACCCCTCCCTCCTCACTTTTCCTTCCACACACACACAGTCTCTCACACACACACACACACACACACACACACACACACACACACACACACACACACACACACACACACACACACACACACACACACAATGGATTTACTGTCTCTTTAAACAGTCATAGCATGCTATTTTACCGCATGAAGTAACTGGATTGCTTTTTAAATTGTCATTTTTTTTCAACCTGCATCCTTTTAGCACCTTTCCATTTGTGTGGGTGTTCAGCAACTTTTCTTTTTATTGTGCAGAGATAAGTCTATTTACAGACCAACACATGTTATCAAATATGACAAGGCAATGAAAGTAGAAATGTTATAATGCTAATTATATATGTGGAGAAATGGCAAAGAAAAAGAGCAGACAATTCAGAGTTGTGGCCACACAAAACATTATAAACAACAATGGTGTTTCTGCAGGCAAGTACAACTCACACACTTCTATTTGTTGGCTGGAGTAGGTGTTAATTAAGAAGGTGCACCAGTGCAGCATGAATTACAGTCCTGAAGAGAACAAGCTTACAAATGTACTCACAGACCTCTTAACAAAGGCCTCAGAATATAATTATCCTCTGGAAAGATACTCCTGAATATTTTCTTTGTGCAGTAATAATTCGCCAACTAATTGTTTTTCCCAACAGAGTCTTGACCATGCCAAAACTGAAGGGTCATGCATTAAATGGGCATATCAAATTCCCTGCAAACTGAGTAACATCAGTGAACTATCTTGTGTGCAATATTAATTTCACTCAGACACACAGAGGGACCCGCTCCTTCCACAGTGCAGAGATTTGTTTATCCAATTAATACCGTGTAGTGAAGAGGGATTATATTTGGTGCAATTGTGTGCTTGAATGATGAATGTTTGTCCAAGTAACAGCTTGCTGGGAGGACAAGTTTGGGTGCCCTTGAACTTCAATCTTTTTGTACCTGTTGGGCCGACAAATGATAGGAGCACAGCATGCTATAAATAATTCCTTCTCATTATGAGGAAGTGCACATGTTTGTCACACACTGAATGTATAATGAGCAAATCTGTTTGCTGTGTATGGCACTATGGTGCATCAAACAGTAGAAAATATGGCATATATAGGTTATCTTCATAATGTAATGTTCCAAAAGATAAAATATATATTTTTTATGTTATTAAAGGTTTTTTCTAATCTTTCTGCTAAGTTATACTATAGATTAGTTTTACATTTCTATTCAGGAAACACAATGTCCAATTGAATTGCAGTCCTGGCAGTGCTCCATGCTGATAAGAGAAACACTTTAGTAGAGCCACAGGTGAGCTTCTTTCATAATTGTGTTATCTATTGTTTGGCAGACATGGAAGTTACTGTACAGTTGTGCTTCCTGTCAGAGTTACTCATTCTTTGACGTTGACTAAACTGGAAGTTGCCTTACTTAAGGAGGATTCTGAGCCCTGACAAAACAAACACAACCACTTTCAGTCTGCCCCCATTCACCTGACTCATCCTGACAGCTGTCCATGAAGCTGCATGATGTCATCTGCTGACTCTCCCGTCTCAAAGAAGACCTTGTACCTCAATGATTGGAAATGTGTGTGGTGCAATGTAGGCGTCAATCTCCCACGGCAATACCCAAGGGGTGGAAAGGAAAGTCAACAGGCCAGCAGCACTGATGATTATCCTCAATAGCAGCCGTTCACTGTGACTTTCTTACAGAGGTGAAAAGAAACATACATTATTGCAGTGATTTCACAAAAAGTCCCATGGGAGGACACATCAGACATGTTTACAGTTAGACGTTGGAACAGTGATGTCGTGGTGTCAGAAGGAAGCGTTGCTTATCTGATTGGACCATGGAGAAGGTCGCAGCTCTCAACTGCTGCTAACCCATTGTCGGTAGTGAGAGCTCCTCCTGCCGGATTACGCCAAGGTATCCAACTGCTGCCCTCTGCTCTGGTGTTGGGCCTCTCCTCGGCTTTAGAAGGGCAGGAAGTATTTCAATCACATGCCATTGTGGGACCACTGAGTAACCTTGATAGAGAATAATTTCCTCTTAGATTTTGTTTTTACTCGGGAAACTCAGATCTATAAGTGGCCATCTCAAGTTTTTATGCTACGTTCCACACAAATGAGGATTGGCATTTTCCCAGTTGAAATGTTGCCAAACAAAAAACTATGGCTGACTGTGACAAAGTGATGTTTCTTTGGCAAGTGTACACACAATTGAACTCTAAGCAGTAGAGCCACCACATTATGTTGGGGGACATTTTTTTTCCATAATTACATTTGGAGCAGAGAAGATAACTTTCAAGGGATTGTTTATCATTACTAGTTACCAAATAAACATATCACTTTAATCGCAAAATGGTTTAAATATGTGATATGTATTAAACACATGAAAATACTAAGTTGATGTTTTACCATTTACAATGTGTGCTTCCATTGTTCATGAAGCCAGGGTAGACGGATTTACACCGAGTATACAACCGACTTTTAGTGACATTGACTTTTCTAGTGGGAGGTTGGAAATGTTTGAGTTGGCTGAAGTCCTACTTCGAGTCCAACTTTGTTGCAAAAATCAGCTCTTTCAGTTCAAATCTTTAAATCAAGACAAATTACCTTTATTGACTTCAATGCAGCTATCCAAAATTGTCAAGCCTCCAACCTTTTTAACATCCCTTTAACACTGATGTTCTTAATGTGGTTGTTTTATTATAAAGGATATTGCTCTGTGTTCTGTCCTTCATATTTAATGCAGCCTACCACATAACAAAGTCGGATCATTACACTATTAACATCCGTTAAACGTTTATGGTTGTATAGGGTTCTTTTATATTTTAAAGTTCATTATTTTATTGGCTTGTCATGAAATGTACTGCGACCATCCAGCATGGTGATTTAGTGCTCTGAATGAAATTGATTGACTGATTAAAGATGTGATGTAGACTTTTCTGTGTGATTTGTTTTTCTGCACTCCCTGCAATCTTTTGGTGATCATATCACCTCTGTTTCCGGATCTGTTTCATAGATGGGAAGACAATTGCATGTTCATAATAAGTTTTACATAATCAATGATCACTGACTGAAATGCAATTACCAGTAGACCACAGACTGAAAACCCACTGGTGAGTCACTAACAGTGCACACACTATTCCAGAAACCTTGTTTTATTCCAAAATTCTCCAGGGAGCTATTGCCCTAATTTCTCGCTTTCAAAATGGGATTCAAGCTAAAAGGAAGGTGAAGAATGTGGAGGAAGCCACACAATGAATCATAAAGCATTTGCAATCAAAAGCTTTAAAACCAGTGGTCTGTGTGCATCGCATATACAGTACATTGCAGAGTGCTCTTTGTAGATGTCAGTAGTAAACATGCACAAGGTCACAATATAACTTGCACTGAAGGCAATAAATAAAACATCAGACAGAAATTCCAGTATGGTTTTTCTATATTCTTTAAACAACCTCTGAGAACATCTGTGCCACAGGCAAACAAATGTCATCTGTGATTATTGGAAGCCAACAAGTAATGTTTTTCTTTTCATAGAGTCTGCGTATGTAGATATAATGCGTATGTTGAGCTTTGATTTGTCAATTGAATAAAAAGCATACCATCATCAAACGTTATCAGATATTTTCAAATAAAACTGGTATAACTGCTATAAAATCAAATACAATGCATAGAAGGATTTAGGGCTGTTAGATAGAGTTATTTGGGGTTTCAAAGTTATTATGCCTTTCTCTGGAGTCTTAGGTTCCTAATTAGAAGACTACAAAGCAAAGGAAACACTCATATTTTTTGGGTTAGTTTTGGATTCATAAAAATGAAATCAGTCTTTTGTTGTTGCTTGTGACTTGAAATGTACCGAATGAGCTGAACTACAGGTCACCTATGAGAAATAAATCAATCCCCTAAGAATTGCAACACATCTGTGCTTATTACTCTTTAATATATTGAACAGAACATGTTACGTTACATATGAGTTACGTTACACAGATTGTGTTTTTATTAAATCAAAGCACATACGAAGTTATGATTTATTAAATTAGTGACATTGTCAGTCAATTTTAAAATACATATTATCCACTATAATAATGAGATTACACTTTTTCTGGGGAAAAACTGTAAATAATTTTTTTTTTTACAGTTTTTACCCAGAAAAATTACAGTTTTTTTATGGTATTTCATAATTACAGGAAATCATATTCAATTTACAAGAATAAACGGTTTATTGAAATGTGTCATGTATTTTAACAAAAAAAAACTGTAGAAATGGAATACATTATTTATCTGTTTTTTAGCAGTTTTTAAATGCGAATTTAACAAAACTAACCGTAAAAATAAATGATTTTCTGGTGGCAAAATTAGCTGCATTTGTCTGTTAATTTTACCCAAAAAATACTTTTGTTATGGCCTATATAATCACTGTCTAAATTAACATAACAAACATCGTTAATACTCATTTAAAAAATTTATATTGCAAGGAAAATATATCTGAGTAGAAGAAAGTAATTTTGCTTAATTTTAACCACTACCTACATTGATAAACTCGCGAAAAAAAAAGTATTGAATAGTCTTTATAGGTAAAAAAACAAACTATCATTTTAACACGATTTTGATTTCAAACTTCTTATTGGCTACAGTTTGTATTTAATTTGAAAGACATTTATTGTTAAATATATGAATTTCATGTTATAAAAAACGAAAACAGAGTTCAAAACAATAAATTACTGTTATGTAGCATGTTGGATTGCGAATTCCTACCAGAGCACAATTCCAGGTAAATAAAATGATGCATAAACCTCAACACAGGTAACAGCCCATAACTTGTGGGTTATCAAGGCAGGACATTTGTCTATGCCATGATACATCTATCAAACTAGCTCATAGCCTGCCAGCATTCACTGCAGCAACACCTAATGTGAGTCATTCACGTGTATGATTTTCTAAGTAGTAGGCAAGAAGAAGAAGAAAGACGAGAGGAAGAACAGAGCAGAACAAGAAGAAAAGAAAGATATAATCGTATCAGTCATGACCTCAGAGGGAAAATGTCTGGTCCCGCACTCTGTTGTTTTACCTTACACCCGGAACGACACCATATACTGATAATGCCCTCCAAACACACAGAGCATATAACAATGCACAAACCAACCACATGCGGATAGGAGAGGGGATCGCAGAGAGGCTGTCAGAATAGCCGGCGCCAGGGAGCAGTTTTGGTGTTCGCTGCGTTCACAAGCCCAAGTAACAGATTGGACCTGCTGATCTCGTTGTCAACCAAAGAACCAACGCTGTGCACAATTTCTGACATCATGCTTAGGAGCTTTCAACTGTAATCGAAAAATTGAAAGGATCTCTAGAAGCTTAAATAACAGTTAGATCGTTCCAACGCCATATCACAAACTGACATGGTACGATCCAAGCGCCATTAGCATAAATGCCTACAGCAAGCACTAAAACAACCGTAGACTGCTCGGAGCAAATAGTCAAAACCTTGTGTAGCAGCTTAGGTGCTAGCCACTATGCAAATGGTATAGGCATTGCAATTACAGTAAAACAAATAACCTATGTTTCCTTGGAGAGCGGTCTAATAATATCCACTCATATGAAAGAGTATAGCCTTCGAATCATAGCATGGTTGACGCAAAGCTAGTAAACTACAGTGAAAGACCTTTACAATCCAAGTCAATTTAACTAGACCAAAAGAAATAATTGGTATTGTGAGGTAAAGCGGTCCCCACACAAGCTAGTTGGTTACAACAATCTACAGTGGACTGTCCACAGGGATTTCAGGCAGCAGGTAGCTTGCAAGGGTTGAGAAGGTTAATCCCATTATTTGCATGCAAAACTGCCTCCGTGGAACAACAGCGTGACAGTTTCCTTTTCTGTTTGCGTTTAATATAGGAATGCCATCTTTGTCTATCACACTTTGCTTGCTGTAGCGATCTCCCATCTGACTTTATTGTGAGCGCTTGTGTTTTCAAAAAGTAAATTGAGCATGTTTTTGAGAACTGAACAGTCAGATAGGGGTATTGGACTCTCTTAAGAAACCCAGGAGGTGCAAGAAGATAGGTTTCTCAAATAAAGCAATCAGGAAGGCAGCACTACTGACAGTGAACTACACAATGATAGTAAACTATATGTACACGCTGATTAATAACCTACTTAACTTGTGTACCTTGGGACGGACTGCAAAGTACAAGTGGGATATTCCCTGATCATAACAAACTTACTATAAAATGTGTCACCAACATTAGTTATCAGTGTTCTCTATTTCTCAATTAAAGAAGAATAAACCTGACAATAAAAGAAGTCTATAACTGTGCTTGTGTCTATTTGGAAGGCCTTCAGTGTTTGTTGTATTTATTTATCAACAGTTACATTGTCCAATTTTGTAAATTACAAGAAATAACATCCAAGAGAATTAAAACAATCAGAATTGCCAATGTTAATACGTTGCCCCCCATTTTTTACTTTTAAATTATCTGTATGGTGTGGGTGTTACCGAATTCTTAAATAATACAAGGATGGAATGTTCATCAAAGGATTTTCAGGGCAATCGATTGCAGCCAAGTCAGAGACGAGACTTCTGGGCACGCACGGCCATCAATGCGCTGAGGCAGACCAGAGCGCATGCGCAAAGGCACATGACAGTAGTGATGGGAATTGCCCGGCTCTTACGTTGTGTCTTTATGGATTCGATTGTGGCCTTGATGTGCGATTTGGACTAGCACATGATCGCCTTACTAATAAATACTTTTTTGATAATCTATTATACTTTTAAGGCATAGCTCCCACAGGGCGCGTGGTAATATGCTCATATATCACAGCTAAGGGGCGTGGTTCGGCCCGACGCAGAGCGGAG